>NC_084600.1:1460000-1607500 GCF_033807715.1 Cololabis saira | reverse complement strand
AATTGTTATTATTGTTTAAATTATTCAAAGGTTTGTGTAAAGAAGACAAGAGATGTTTATTGTTATTATATTTTTTGTTCAGCTGTTGCAAAGTTAAAGTAATAAGTGCAATAAATTTTATATTGGAAAAAAATCGTGAGAGAATCGTGATCTCAATTCTAAGCAAAAAAATCGTGATTCTCATTTTGTCCAGAATCGTGCAGCCCTACCTACACAACACGTATCGTGACGTTTTTGTATCGCGAAATTTCGTGGCACGATATATTGTTACACCCCTACTACTCACACACCTGCCTGAAGCAGCACTGAGACCCGACCTGCAGACCTGACACTGCTCTTGCTCTGTCTCTGTCTCTGTCTCCGTCTCCTGCAGGTGTCCCTGGCCCTGCACATGGACTGGGTGGAGCCGGCCTTCTCCTTCAGCCGGGAGGACGTGGAGCCGGCTCAGAGGGTCCTGGACTTCTCCGTGGGCTGGTTCGCCGAGCCCATCTTCGGCAGCGGGGACTATCCTCCGGCCATGAGGAGCTGGCTGCGGCAGCTCAACTCCCTCGAGTACAAACCCTCATTCATCTCCTAGCTGTAAACATGTATTAGTGAAAACACCTGTTTTAAATGTACCGGCTGATCCAGACAGGTGTTTTAATGAGCAAATATCAGCTTAATGTAAAGAAAATTATTTGACTAATGGTGATTTGAGACTGACCCCATTTCAAAATTGGTCTTAATTTAAGATTGATTCAAAACTATTTTTGATTTTGTAAAAAAAAAAAAAACAACATTAAAGCACATTCCAGAGGTGTATAATCCAGGTTCCATAAAGTAAAAACGCTGCCATGTTTCTGGATCAGCTTGTACATTTAGAAAAGGTGTCTTCACTAACAACCATCTACCTGCAGAGGAGTTGATTTAGTATTTGGTTGGAACAACTGCTGGACTGGATTTTTACTTTATGGCACCTGGATTATACACCTCTGATTCTAATGTACTGGCATCCAGAGGTTTGGAGGCAACAGTATAGTCCTGATGTTCTTTTTTGTAACTTTATTGATACACAAAGGTAGATTTGTTTTCTCTGCAGGTAACCCATCTCTAATTAGACTAGAGAGCAGTGGGCTGCTATTTGGACGGCGCCCAGGAAGCGGTTGGGCCTGAGGGCCTTGCTGGGGGCTTGAACCGGGGCCCTGCAGACTCCAGCCACTTCTGCAGCCACTAGGCTGCCGCTCCCCATTTGTTGACCATACGTCTGTGTGGACGGCATCCGAGGGACCGACTCACTTGTGGGGGGGGTGAATGTTGCTCAGCGGAGTCAAACATCCCATTTCTGAGCTTTCAGCAACAAACCTTTCAGGCTTTGATGTGAAACGACCTGCTGTGTGCAGTAGTTTCCTGGAGCTCCCAGCTCTGACTGTCAGCCAGGACTCATGTATGGTTTCATTAAGGCAGTGGTTCCCAAACTTTTTTTGCCAGGCCTCCCTTTTGTACGTAACAGAATTTTCGAGCCCCCCTCGACCCCAACACAGACACACACATCTTTTGCATTCAAATGCGACTGCAATTTATTTCATATATTGAACATATGTGCGAAAAAACTGTCCATCTCTGTAAAAATAGATTTTCAACCTGACCAGCTCACAGAGATTGAAACAACAACAATACAAACAGGAGCCAAAATCTGAACATTTGCTCTACAAACATTACACCTTTAATCCCCTCATCTTTTCAGTGATGTGAGTGGGCTTGATTCATGCGTGCAACACATTTCTTTTTTCTCCTTTTTACTGTACAATACAGTATGCATTACTTTCAACATATTTTTAAAAAAAAATAACCAGCTCCCTGAGGAAAAAAAAATAGCAGCAACAGCTAAACAAATAATCAAAATTTGAACAATTAAGGTATTATATAAAAATGTCAGCTTATATAAAAATGTCACCCCATTCACCTTTTCAGTGACTGGGGTGGGCTTGTTCATGTTACAGATCCTCTCAAACCGGTTGCAGGTGACAGATTACCACATTCATCTTCCTCAGTAGCACCGGGTAGTTGTGGGACCTTAAGCAGCAGTTCCCTGGTTAGATTCCTGCTGGCCAGACCATTACTTCATCTCATTCCCCTTCTCTCTTCCCCCTATTTCCTGTCTCTTTCTCACTGCACATATGTATTGAAGGCAAGGGCGCACCCCCAGTTTGGGAACCACTGCATTAAGGGAACACACTAATGATGAGCAGAAGCCGTTAACCTGCAGGTCTGGGTTGTTTCTGCAGGCTGCCGGTCTTCAACGAGGAGGACAGGCTGCTGGTTCGAGGGACGTACGACTTCTTTGCCATCAGCCATTTCAGCTCCAAGCTGGTGACTCACGCCAAGGAAGACTCGTAAGACTGAAACACACACGGGGGGGGGGCAGCCCAGGGGCCTCATGTACTAAAAGTGAGTGGATTTCAACGTGAATCCGTGCATGGAATTCTTGCGTACGCAAAACAAAATTCAGATTCTCAAAACCGAACATCACAATCAGCGTGGATTTGAGTGCACATGCAGGAGCACAACACTCCGCCCTGTCTCCTCCCTCAATAGATATATTTGAATATGATAAGGAGGATAATTATCCATTAGAAACCGCTCATCCTAACAAGGAACTTGCAAAAACAAGTAAAACAAATTAAGAAAACATCAGCCGTGAACTGAAGACAGTCCTGTCAAAAGTTGAGGTCTGGAAAAAATAATTTATTTGGGGGCATTTCTTCCGATTTAAGCTGCATTGCATCATGGGTATTGTTGTTCTTTGCTTTGTGTTCCGTTCGGTGAAGAGTTGTGGTTTTATTATGATCGTACGGGTTTGTGAATGTTTATATTCAGCGTTGTGCATCATTACAATCTGCTTTTCTTGTTTGTATTTTAAGAACCGACACCAGAATTTAAGTTTGTGAATGAAAAACGGTTCCTCGTTCCGCTTTATTGTCATGTGTATTATATACTGACGGATTAAGACCAATGTACACGTGTTTTGAGTCTTACAGATTGTGGATGTCCGCGATCATCTCTCTCATAAGCAATATGAACAATATAAACTTATATTTAAAACATGAAGCATCATGATCTGATTCCTCCTCCGCTGCAGAAATAAAGAGAAGTTGTGCCAACGGGATTATCGAGGTGCAAACGTGTTTTTCTGTCCAGAAACAGTTATGGGATGTTTTAGGATCCGGCTTTAATCTCTCGTCCCATACGGTCGTCATAGTGACAGAGATGTCCGACCTGTAGCAGCTCCAGCTGATGGTCCAGTCTTAGTCCTGGACCAGCAGGTCGGTGTGATCTGATCATCAGCAGGTTCCTCTAACGGAGCCAAAGCTCCATCAGGATTTGCAGGTTCAATCATTGAGCTTCTTTAGTTGTTTGTTCAGATCATGTGGTTGATTGTGAGATTGTTGCAGCTCCACTCTTGTGTAATTTATCTGGTGATGTGGGGACTGTCGTGTCCTTCACGTGGTCGTGAACTTATTGTTGACGTTACGTTTCCTCATATTCTGGACTTCACTGCATCACCAGTGAGTGTCGCCAACAGACAAAACCTCAGAAAAGTGCGTACGCCGGACATGATTTGTGCGTGAAAGACCTAAACTTTCTACGTTCAAATCATTCTTTGAACATCCGACCGTGAGCGTAGAAAGTGGCGTACGCACGTTTTTTGTGCGCCGCCCTCTTTGTACATGAGCCCTGTCCAGCCCTGCCCCCCCGTGTCTAACGCTGCTCCGTCTGCAGGTACACGTACACCGCCATGCTGGAGGTGCAGCACATGATCGACACCACCTGGATCATGTCTCCGCGGCCCGTCGTGCCCTGGGGGCTGAGGAAGGCCCTCAACTGGGTAAGACCGGGACCCCTGGCCCAGACCGGGACCACTAGCCCAGTAGTCCATGAGCCAGACCAGATATCAGTACCACTCAGTGACAAAACCTGCTTATAATTTTTGAAAATATCCATGTCTATCATCCTGTATCTGCATGATAAAGAGCAGTTTGTGACATTAGTGGCTGTTATAGTTTCATAGGAGCCTAATGATGCTCTTCTAGTTTAAGGCTCACAATGACCTGCAACAATGATATAGTATTGGGTATATTATACATTTCCTGAATTCTCATGGTCCTGTGAGTATTCCAGTTTTTGTATTTTGTGTCTCTGTTGTTCCTAGATGACACAGGGCTAAAATAAAGTATATCTTTTAGGCGAAAATTGTGTAAAAATGTGTGTTGTTTATAGTTTAAAGAGCTGCAGTGACCTCTATGTTGGTCAGAAAAGATTCACATCTCAGCTTGAAAGAATGCTTAAGATCCCCTTAAAAATGATACCAAAGACAATATTGTGAAACATTGACAGATATCCTGTACATGAGTCTAAACCAGGATATGCAGCAGCATCTAAAATGTACAGGACTGTCTCAGAAAATTAGAATATTCTGGGAATCTTAAGCTGTAAGCCATGATCAGCAATATTAAAATAATAAAAGGCTTGCAATATTTCAGTTGATTTGTAATGAATCCAGAATGTAAGATATGTATTTTTTTTTTAATTGCATTACAGAAAATAAAGAACTTTATCACAATATTCTAATTTTCTGAGACAGTCCTGTAATTTTCTGAAGGGGCTGGTAACTTCATGAGCTGGTAACTGTGATCCAGCTGCCACTCAGGAAGGTTATCATGCCAAAATATCATCTACAGACATGGATCTTTTCAAAAATCATAAGTAAGTTTTGTCACCTTGAGTGGTTCTGACCCCTGGCCCGTGAACTACAGGCCGGGACCAGACCCAGACTCAGACACAGACCCAGACTCAGACTCAGACTCAGAAACGGAGCTGGTTCTTGTTGTTTCAGGTGAAGGAGCACTACAGCAAGGTTCCTGTGTATGTGATGGCTAACGGGGTCCAGGAGGACCCGGCCCGCTTCAAGGACAGTCTGAGGGTCTACTACCTGTACAACTACATCAACGAGGCTCTGAAAGGTGACGTAAACCTTTTAAAGGCCTCGTGCAGTTACTGTTGCCTCCCAGCCAGTCCAGGCCCTGCAGGGTGATTGAACTTGTTTCTCTCACTGGCCTCTGTGGAGTTTAATAATTGAACAGATACTGAAGTGGCCGACCCGACGGATCAGCTGACTCAGCGCACGTGTACTCACAAACACAAACAACAGATCTATTTACAGGCGACAGAGTTATTGTGTCAAGGTTGTTTTACCTTTACTGACCTGTTTGGTGCTGCTGGAGCCGCCGGGACTCTGACCTGCAGCTGGAAACAGAAACTGCACAATCAGGGCACTATTTTTATTTTTATAATAAGCGGGATATGATGGTGAATACCGGCCAAATGACCCGCAGCGCTCTGTCCATTAGGGAGGGGCGGTATGGACTAAAATATTTATCACGATAATTTCTGGCATTTATCCCGATAACGATAAAAAAATACCAATTCAACCCCTCCTTTGTAACTATAAATATATCACCACATTCAGTCTTTGGAGCCCCCAAAACACTGCTCTAAAAGATACTAAATACTACTAAACTACACCAATTATTACACCACTCTGGTGGAGACCTCAGCAGCAGCTGTTATATATCTTATATCTATAATAAATTACTTGTATTGCCATCCTTTGCACTCACTGTTCTTTTGCAGACTCTGCATACAGGACTGTCTCAGAAGATTTGAATAGCCTTTTATTATTTAAATATTGCTGATCATGGTTTACAGCTTAAGAAAACTCAAATATTCTATCTCAAAAAATTAGAATATTCTGGGAATCTTAATCTTAAACTGTAAGCCATAATCAGCAATATTAAAATAATAAAAGGCTTGCAATATTTCAGTTGATTTGTAATGAATCCAGAATGTATGACTTTTTTTTTTTTTTTTTTTTTTTTTTAAATTGCATTACAGAAAATAAAGAACTTTATCACAATATTCTAATTTTCTGAGACAGTCCTGTAATAGATGATGTTTGCTCCTCGTCACTCTTTAAATCCAAACCAGTTCCAGATAACGGAGCTGGAGCCTCGTTTAACAACGAGCTCCTCGCTCTCAGATCCGCCTTCCGCCATGTTTGTTAAGGCTGATTTATGGTTCTGCGTTAAATCGGTGCAGAGCCTACGGCGTAGGCTCTGCACCGATTTAACGCAGAACCATAAATCAGCTTTACACAAAAACGTCATCAACGGGAATTTAGTTTTTACCGCGAGATGACAAATTCTTATTACCGTGGGGAATTTTTTTGACGGTTTATCATGAACGGTAAAATATCTCCCATTCCTACTGTCCGTCCACAGCGTACACTCTGGACGGCGTGAACCTGCAGGGCTACTTCGCCTACGCCCTGAACGACCAGCGGGACCCGGGCTTCGGCCTGTACGGCCAGGTCCAGGACGAGGTCATCGTCAAGGACTCCATCTCCCACTACCGGAACATCATCCGGCACAACGGCTTCCCCCTGCCGGGGGCCGAGCCCCAGCGGTGTCCCGCGCCGGGCCGGGCCTGCCCCGGCTGCCAGGTCCTGCTGAAGAAGACCACGGTGGGGTTCCTGACCCTGGTGGGCTCCGGGGTGCTCATCACGCTGGGCCTCATCGTCTACTACACCACCAAGAGGCCCAAACACAGCTACTGATGCTGGATGATCATGTCATGGAGCTTTTCCACTAGTAAACTACTCAGCCCGACTGACTCGCCCTCGTTTCTTTTCAACACCCAGATCAGAAGTAGGAGGTTGGAGAGAAGCTGCTGTGACGTATTTGATTGTGTGATCGTCACATGCGAACACTTGACTAGGGCTGTACTTCTTATCAAGGAAATGGAGCAGACTGATCTGACGGCATGTTTATGTCGCAGATGTGCAAGTGGAAATCTGAAAACGCCGCAGATTTCAGTCCACTTGTAGGTCTGTGTTCAAAAATAAGTTTGATGCACATTTGTTTTATGTACAAACAGCCCCATTCACTGCCAATACTCTGCTGAGTAATCTGGTGTTCAGTGAAGCAGCCGGCATTTCCTCAATTTCACAACTATGACTTCATTTATCATCATTCTGCTAACAGGGAGGGGTTCCTGTCTACTATCGCCTTATACTTGCTCAGGACAGAGGGCTGAGGTCAAGATTCAGTTTCCTTGGTTCCTCAGCGCAGGTGGTTTTTTTTTTGCTGGAAAATATTAGAATTGAAGATTGTATTTAATTAGACTGCACTGAACTTGTTTATTGCCTTTAGTGCCTTTAAATGACCCGCTGTGACTTGGCACTGCACATATATGGCACAACATACCATGAGGAGATGATAGATGTGCTGCTGGGTCTGTGGCTTGTGTTTGATATCAAGTTAAAAAATTAGAGAGAGAAACTTCAAGTGGCGATGCTTTTTTTTTGTTTCTTTGTCTCTGCACTGCTGAAAAGTCAGCTGGAGCCGTGAGCAGCTATGAAGAGACAGAGCTCCTGGTGGATCTGGTCGTTCCTTATCGCCCGTCTAGATCCCTTTTTAATTCTCTCCTCAGCACCAGGTTTATGAACATCTGCACCTCAGAGTTGGATCAGAAACAGACTTTTGCTGCCATTACCTGTTGAATAAAATGAACAAGAATCCGTCAGAGTCTCTTTCTCTGATTTCCTCCTCCTGACTCAGACGTCTGACTCCAACCCCCCGACCAATCGGTGTCCTGTAGTGTGGTGATGTCAGATACAGCCGACTCAGCAGCTTAAAACCGTGGCAGAATAGTTACAGAAAAAGAGTCTAGTCAGCACGTTAGACCCCTGGTGGAAAAGAACCAAATCAAGTCGAGTTGGGCTGAGTAGGTGCTGGTGGAAAAGCGCCAATAGTGTCTAGTCTCTACCGGGTCACCGACAGACAAAGTTGTAAATTATAATACTGAGATCCCAGTAAGCAGACGGTGTCACATTTGAGGTGTTATAAGTTATATTGAACATTTTCTAAATGTTGGTCAAACAAGTATCAAACACTTAAATGGGTAGAAGCCACATGGACTGTATTTTTCAATGTTCATATTATTATTAGTATTATTTAATGTTCATATGTACTGAGAAATTCATGTTAATATTTTCAGGTTAATTGATCCATGTAATTCTTTGTATAAATGCTGTATTGTTGATTGTTTGATTTAATGTGGACCCCAGGAAGAATAGTCTTCGGGGATGGGGATCCAATAAATAAATGGACCTATGAAGTACAGGAATTATAAGAAATGAAGCTGTACGTCACCGGGTGAATATTAAAACTCAATCTCTGAAGTTTCATGCCCGTTATTCTGACACATCCTGACAAAAGGTGCAAGCCGTTAGTTCAGGGTCAACGATCAGGTTGTATAGTCAAATGTGATGAACACTTGTTTGTCCACACTGTTATGTACCTTAAAAATGATCTGTAAACTTTATTTGTGGTAATAAAGTCGATATTTAATCAAATCTATGAAAAAGAGAAAAAACAAACTTGAAAACATGTAAATCCTTTTTTGCCACTGGTTCAAGCAAAACTCCTGTTTGATATTTTGCAGCAGATCAAAGTTTGTAGCATCACTAACACCCGACCATGTACAGATGTTTATGCGACTGCAGGGAGACAGCTGGCAGTATTCTGGGGATGCAGCAGCAGCAGATTTCCTTGCAGCACTGGTCTCGTGGCCGTCTCGTGGCCTTTGAGCTCCTGCCAGAAATCAGAACATCATGGCATCCAGACCGTCCTCCATGAACTTCTTGTACATGGCCATGAACTTGGCCGTGAAGGCCTCCAGGTGGTAGATGGCCTTGTTGCCGAGCTGCAGTCTGTGTTCGTAGTAGGCCGCCATGTGGGCCACCTCCGTCTTCAGCTGGCCGTCGCAGTTACTGAGCAGCTCCTTCACCAGACCCTGTTGGACGACAACGGGGAGTCCGTCAGTTCAGAGACGACTAAGGGCCAATCCCAATATTCACCCTACTTTCTACCACTAGCCCTAAAAATGAAGCCACAAGGCGTAGGTCCTTGTAATCTTCCCTAGGCACGGCCGCCGATAGGGGGGGACAAGCGGGTCTGTTGTCCCGGGCCCAGGGTAGGGGGGGGGCAGAACTGAGGAGAATTTTTTTTTTTTTTTTTTTTTTTAATTCTCATTAAATTATGGAATTTTTTTTCAAAATGTTTAAAAATATGCCTATTTGTGGAAAGATATGTAGTATTTGAGTTACATAAAAGCGTGTTATTTGTTTTCTTCCTAATTGTCCTTGTGGTCAAGAACCCCCAACACAAAAATGGTTTGGCCGCTGATCAAAATTTGACGTTATCATTTAATTCAACCATTAGAATGGTCAAAAATTCCGGTCAGCACAAGTCCGGTGCTCAGAAAAGAAGAGAAAAGAGAAGAAGAAAATAGAGGCCTCATAGATTCTCTACACAAATATTTTAAAAAGGAGGTGACAGTGAAGCTGGAATTAATAAAGTCAGCGTAGAGCAAGGTAAGAAACAGTGCAGCCGACGTTTACCAACCTTGTAACTTAAACTGGCTAGCTCTAATGTTAACGTCCATTAGCTCGTATAAAAACCTGAAGAGCAGAGGGAGAGGAGAGGAAGAGGAGAAGGAGAGATCCGGGCACAGGGGGCCCATCTTAGATTATTTTGTCCGGGGCCCCGGCAAGACTGTCAGCTGGCCTGTCCCTAGGGATTGGGACACCACTTGCTACGTCATTGCGTGGTTTACGTTCGGGTACGTAAGCGACTGTGTAGTTACGTTTGCACATACGTCACACCATATCAGGAAGCCCAGAGCTAAAAGCTGTTTTAATTTCCGCTGTTAATATGCCACTTTGTTAAGGTTTAATATTTTTTCAGGCGTAAAAGTAACTGTTAAGATCCCCAACCTGGGCTCAGTTTATCCAAATAACGCCTGTTAAGAAATTTGCTTCGATGTTTTCGGGATGAGAAGAGCCGCCGGGTCGGGAGCTGATTTATGGTTTCGCGTTAAATCGACGCAGAGCCTACGGCATAGGGTACGGCGTACGGAGCGCGTCGCCGCGTAACCTACGCTGAGCTGCGTTGGTGTAACGCGGAACCATAAATCAGCCTTTATTCTGGCGAGATCTGAAAATACAACACAACAAGCAAACGAGTGATTATGTACATTCACTGAGTGAATATTATGAAAGTAAAATATATATTTCTCGCTAGAAATGTAATCAAAACGTATTTCTATGCAGAAACTAACTCAAAATATTGAGTTTATTCACTAACAATGAGAAAATGTCCGCCATGTTTTTTTGTTTGATTCAGTCTGCAAATGATGACGTTATGCATTCTGGGAAATTTTCTCAGGCCCTCGGTCAGCGAGTCAGTATCTGAAATCCCTAGTTGTGAAGGGCTAGATTCATACACACTAGTCCTCGTTATCCCCACTCCCCCTAGGTGAAAAGAGGAATTGGGACACCACTACCCTCACGGGAATGTGCAAAATGTAGGGGTAGGACTGAAAAGTAGGACTAGGGGGGGATTGGGACTGGGCCTAAGTGAGTGGGAGGAGAGGCTGAACATCTCACCTTCATGATGATGTCGGGGGGGATGCAGTGGGTCAGCAGCTCGTACAGCCGGGCCCGGACCTCCAACAGCCTGCAACACACACAGATCAAGTCTCTGGTGCTGACAGAACCAGACACACCTCGGTTCCTGCTCTGCTGCTCTTTACCTCTGAGGACTCTGCTGGCTGACGATGGCGTTGGCCGTCTCTCTCAGGTAAACCTCCCAGTCCGTCTCTGGGACTTCCTGATCCACTGAGAACGGATACCTGCGGGACATTATCACCGGTTAGAATTCGGATTCAGGGATTAGGTTAAGGTTTAGGGCTGCAACTAACGACTATTTTAATAGTCGACTAGTCACCGACTATTGAAACGATTAGTCGACTAATTGGATAATTAGTAAATTTTTTTTAAATTTAGTATGAGGTTGCATTAATTATGTGGCAAATGATAATAAATACAAGAAAGATGGGTACTAGAGTACGGAGCCCCTCTGGTGACATTTGAAAAAAATAAAATAATGCGTGGCCACGCATTAATAACTCGTGGCCACGAGATAATCAATGCGTGGCCACGCATTATGTATCTCGTGCCCACGCATTATTGTACTCGTGGATGGCATTATAACCTACTGTCTGGACTTCGTGGATGCAACTTCCTTGATGGGATGGTTATTCATCATTAATAACGGTAATTATAGTCTATTTATATTGAAGAGCAAGAGTATTGTCATGTCATGATACATAATGCGTGGCCACACATTATTTTATTTTTTTCAAATGTCACCAGAGGGGCTCCGTACTAGAGCCCTGCTATAGCGGGACTGTTTTCTTCATCCTGCTCCAGCTGAATTTCTGACCATTACCGCCCGCAACGTGTGTTCCACTCCCGCCCCTCCCGCAAAACTCATGAATTCATGCCCGCACGGCGCACAATAAAGATGCATGGATTTAGTGTCTTCTCCCGTCCCGCAAGAGAAAAGTCCAGACAAATCTATCTGATTTAATGTTAACATGATCATTGTGGAGTTTGATGGATAATTGACAGTTCATAAGCACCTGACTGAAAGTTAGATGCAAATTCATCAGTCATGTTCGCACAAGCCTTTTTTCGCCTTTCGCGCTGCATCAATTATGTGATTGAGGTTATAACGAGAGTAGGCTGTGAATGGCTCGAATAATACTAATAAATAACATAAAATAAACAAAGTTTAGAATGAAACTAATTAATTTAACAAATGAATCACTTGGCCATTACATTGCTGTGGAGGGAGAGAATGTTGCTGACCGACTGCGGTCCCGTGCGTCTCTCTTCCAAGATGCGCCACAGACACTAAACGCAGTTTCTCCAAATATCTGACTTAATTTTATACTTTGTCAGGCATAACGTTAAAGCTTGATTTTAAAGCCAAAATACGCTTAATATCTTACCAAGGCGAGTCCGTTTCGTTCAACACTCCGACGTGCTTTCTCTTCAAATGCATTACCGACGTGCTCCCGTGAAAAGCAGGTCGGCTTTGCAAACCTTGCAAGTAGGCTATCTTTTTATTCACCGTATCGAGGCTAAAATGCTCCCAAACTTTTGAAGTTTTATTACTCGCAGCTGCGCTGAGACGCTATTGTGCATGCGCAACTCGGCAGAGATTGTATTGAAGTGAGACGCCTCACTCCGTTGGAAAAAAACGTCTGGCGACAATTGTCGACAATGGAATTCATCGTCGACAATTTTGATTATCGATTTTTGTCGACAACGTCGACGAATCGTTGCAGCCCTATTAAGGTTAGGTTAGGTCTGAAATGTGTAGTTGAGCGTAGAATGGTGACAAAACATCTACTGAGCCTAAGATTCGTTTTCAATAGCAGTAGCTGGGAAAGCCTTTATCAACCCAAAGAATAATGACAAAAATCTACTGGGTAGACAGTATCCCATCTAGGGATGCAAATTATCGATTATTTCATTAATTGACAGTTGATAACCTTATCGATCGATCATCGATTAGTTGATAAGCGGCGTTTTTCCCCCATCTGAGATACAAACAATGTTTTTTGCTTATATAAAATACAAAGGACATTTTAATGTATTCCTTAATCAAATATTTATTTGATACAAAAGTAACAAAAAGACATTTTTGTACCACAAGGAATATAATATAAAGTGCACTTCAAGGCTATTAGTAGTAGCAGCAGCCATAATAGTGTCATTTGTGTCAAGCAAATTTTAAGTTCTAGTTACGTTTTAAGTTAGAGTTTTGGCAGTGTTCAAAATAAAATTATGAGACCTGCTGAGCGCATTTTCTTTTAGTTAAAACTGTAGCGGGGACAGATGTTTAGAGAAACCTATGTACGTACCGGGTGAAGGCTGATTTATGGTTCCGCGTTACAACAACGCAGCGCCTACGCCGTAGCCTACGCCGTAGCCTACGCCGTAGCCTCTGCGTCGATTTAAGGCAGAACCATAATTCAGGCTTTAGGGGAACATATCGGAGAACAACCAGAAGAATATAGAGTGGATTAAAAATAAAAGTTAAGCACTGAGCTACATGTGTCTCCCGTCTGGGCCATTGCAGACTCATTGTCTGAGCATGATACTAAAACCAAACATATCCGCCTCTTTCTTCTAACTTTATGTCCGCGGCGCAGCGCGTTGTGTCGCATTAAATGTGGTCCGGGCGTAATACCAGCTGGTGAAATTAAACGAAAAAAATAAATAAATAAATAGATAGATTAATTGTAATCGTTAATTTTAATCGGGTAATTTCATAACGGCAATTAATCGAAAATCGATTAATTGTTAACATCCCTAATCCCATCTACTCACACCATTCAAGGCTCTGATTACACATGATACATTCCTATTCAGTGGACTGATGGCATTTGAAGCCGCTGGTTTTGTCCGACCTAGCGACGGGGGCGGGGCTTGACAAAGGGCCAATTCTCCAGCAACCTGTTAACTATGGAAGAACAGTCATGAGAGACTCACTGCTGAACCCTGCAGGCCTCGCACATCAGCAGAGCTTTGCGGAGGTTGCGGCCGGACTTGTCACTGATGTGTTTGGCCAGCTCCGGCGGCAGGAGCAGCCCCTCCTTCTTACAGACCGACGTCAGAACACTGCAGACCTGCAGGGAAAAAATTACTGAAATCATCTAGAAAATCCACGTGCTTCTATGAAAAACACACAGAAAGTCTCCCTACCTCCTCGGTGCTGGGCAGAGGAACTCTGATGGCCAGGCAACGGCTTCTGATTGGCTCGATGACTTTGGAGGTGGAGGTGGAGCAGAGGATGAGCCGGCAGGTGGACATGTACTTTTCCATGGTCCGACGCAAGGCGTGCTGAGCGTCTTTGGTGAGTCGGTCCACCTCTGTTAGCAGAACCACTGAGAAGGAAATGGTTCCAGTCACTAAAAGAGACGCACCACGGCCCAGCTAACGTATGACGCTGGTGTGACCCAACAACTTAAAGCAGCACTATGTAACTTTTCCACCTTAATATAATATTTCCAGAGTCATTGTGATGGTACATCAACTTCCAACAGGTTTAATGAACCTCTGTCATGGTCTGAGGGGTCTGTATCGCCTTCACTGGCACTATGTAACTTTGAGGAGCATGGTAGGAACCCTGCCACACTAAAACTACAAATCTTTACGGCTTTGACTGCTTTACGGCATACGTCACTTCCCCCTCCTTCCCGATTCGCAGTCGAGACCAAAGTTGGGCGGGGCGTGGAGCGCAGAGCTCAGGAGAAGCTGGTATCATGGCAGAAGCAGCGAAAAATCAGAAGAAAATAAAAGTTTTATCGGAGGAGGCGAAAAAAAGAAAGAGGGAGAGTAACAAGCTAAATGCCCGGACAACAATAAACATTAGACCGCTGTCGTTCCAAAAAGGGATTGCGTGCCAGAATCTGATTTCTGGCCGCGGGAGTGCGCACAGCAGCCCGTTGAGTGATAGCGTTTAAATTTCTCCCCATTTTCAGGGGAGAAATTAAATTCTGGCAGGCAATCACTTTTTGGCACGACACCGGCGTTCACTCGCTGGCATGAGCTGTAAGACGAGGAGGGATGTCCGACCGATGGGGATTTATGGGGATAAAACAAGACACAGAATTGTTATGATACAAATGTAAATGTACTTCTATTTTCAATAAGAATTAAAATTAGAATGTTTTCACATTCGTTTTGGTAATTCTAAAATTACTGACAATATCAACAACAGACACAGAATAATAATAGTGATCATAAAATTGTGTAATTCGCAATGAGGAAGCTTTATAAAATAATAATACAATTGAATAGAATTACAGCACTAGAGGAAAGAATGCAATCCAAACATACATTTCTACTATTTTTTCCTGAGAACTGTAAAATTGTGCAGGGCTCATCTGCAAAACATTCAGTTATTCACAGGTTATAACGTTTTTTTTTTATTTTGTCAGTAAGTATGTTGGACTACTAATTTATGACCAAGTCCCTCTAAAAAACGTGACAGGAAATGCACGCGACGGGGACGGGAGTTTTCCGGCAGTACGCGCTGGTGCTCATGGGAAATTAGTAGTAGAAGTAGTAGTTCTTTCTGGTAAAGCACTACCGCTTTTGTCCAAAGGAGCTGCCAAACTCAACAAAAGCTGAAAGTTACATTGTGCTGCTTTAACAGTCATTGTAACAGAGTTGGAAAATGCACTTTAATAATTTTTGTTTTCAAATTGTATTTGGGGATTTTATTTATCATTTATTCATTTTTTTGAATATTTGTGAATTTTATATCAATTAGTCGTTTTATTTTATTGTTATTTTTATTTGCGTCTCCTGAGGAAACTACCTTTTTGGCTGTCACCTCTTTCTGTCCCTCCTGGGGTTCCGTAGGTCATTACATCAGCTCCTCACATGTGTTGCATTGATGAGGGTAAGTTGTTAACAATTGCTGCTGCGATTTTTTACAGGTTTTCTTTGAAAAACGATCTGTTAATGTTGACATTTTTGGCGCATATTGTATAACTTAAATACCACTAACATTTCGTAGCTGTTTTGTTGTTTTAACCATTAATATACTTTTGTTTAATATGTTTTTGTTAACCAGCCTTTTGTATAACGGCAGGCTGCTGTGTAATGTAAACCAGACAGCGCTGGAGAGCCTTCGAGTACACCCTTTTTTTCATTGTTATTTTACTTGTTCAAGAGCAGAAAGTGCAGAAAGGGTCCAGAAGACTGCTAAATGTGTTTTTATGTCTTGTGCAGAAGCAAATAAATGCAGGAAAACGACCCCTGACTCGTTATTCCCACCTGATCCAAACCTGTTACATCGTACCACTCAGAAGTTACAGAGATGTTTGTCTCTTTTACCTTTGAAGTCTCGCTGGCTGTTGGACTGGATCTGCTGGGACTGGGCCATGGTTTTGATCAGCTCCTGAATCACCACACGGTCCTGGTTCCCTGCATCACTGGTCAACACAGACCAAAAACATCTCATCAGGTGCAACATCAAATCTCCTCTGTCTCTTATCTTCACAGTGACGTAACTACAGCCAGTACTGGAGTTGAGGGGGGATGAGGGGGGATGAGGGGGGATGGGACCCCCCCCTGAAATAAAAACGGTCCAAATCCTCCCCCCTGTAAAACTGCCATCCCCCCTTTCCATCCCTTATGTCATTTCATCAATGAATGTGGTTTTACTGCTATTTCAACATTTAGAGTCATCACCAGAAAAATAACACCAGAAAAATAACTAGATAACTAAAAATAAGTAAATTTTCACTTGAAATAAGTAGGAAAATCTGCCAGTGGGACAAGATTTATCTTCTTATTACAAGCAAACAAATCTTGTTCCACTGGCAGATTTTTCTACTTATTTCAAGTGAAAATCTACTTGAAACAGATGAAAATTGTTGTTTTGAGTCTTGAGTCTTGTTTTTTTTTACTAAAATGAGACATTTTAACTAGAAATAAGACAAATATTCTTGTTAAGATTTTGAGTTTTTCAGTGATCCATGTTACTTATCCTGTGAAGGACAGAGTCATATTGATAAGTTCAGAAAAGTGTTTTTTATTGTTGTGTTTTGATGTATTTGATGTAAGCCCAGTGGATAATTAAAGCTTACAGAAGGCTGCATTTAACTGCTGCTATGTCATTCCTGCAGTATTTCTGCAGGTGTTTTGGTCACTGCTATTATTTGTAATATATTATATTATTTGTAATCAGCACAAATTATCTGTCCCCGTATGATCAAATCCACCATCCCCCCTGATTCTTTTTTACAACTCGAGTACTGACTACAGCTGTCAAAGTGGACAAAAAAAGACGACTCTTGTGGAGTCTCAGAAAATGGAGATGAGTAAATGCCCTGCTTTAGTTACCTTGCGTTGACTTCCAGGTGATAATTGCTGCTTATGGTGTTGATCTCAATCTTCTTCTTTGACGGGGCCTGTGGAGGAACAGGAGAGAGCAGAGTGAGCCGGGGCAGTAGGGGCAGGGGGGGCAGATGTGCTGACCCGTCCAGCTGCTGCTCACCACTAGGAATGGGCGATATTTTGCTGTTCAAGATATACCGGATCTGAGAGTGAGGAGCTTGTTGTTAAACGAGGCTCCAGCTCTGGAACTGGATTGGATTTAAAAAGAGTGACGAGGAGCAAACATCATCTATTATGTGCAGAGTCTGCAAAAAAATAGTGAGTGCAAAGGATGGCTATATATTTTTGTTCTTCATCATGTTGTCCTTCGCACTATTTTGTTACCCAACAGAAGGAAATGGTTGTTACATTTTGATATAACTATTACGGAAAAAAAATTGCAATTGTATCTAATTTGTGGCATGTTCCAACCACAGGTTAATTTGCACATTTTATTTATATATATTATTATTATTTATATAAGAGGTTATCACTGATAGGATTTTATTTTCAGTGAACTTTTATTTATTTGTCTTTATTTATCAGGTTGTATTTTTTTCTACTTTGTGATTTTATAAGCTTGGAAAACTTGAAGGACAATGGTACTTTTGCTGTTTGCACTGTTATCCCACTGTTTAAGCCATACAGTTTGAATAAATGTTGAATCTGTTCTTACATTTCAAACTTGTTTCATTTGAGTCATTACAGTTTTGCAGTACAGGTGTACTAATTTAATTGGTTTTTATTAGTTCAATTTAATTGGTGTACTTTAGTAGCATTTAGTATTCTTTTAGAGCAGTGTTTTGGGGGCTCCAAAGACTGAATGTGGTGATGGATTTATAGTTACAAAGATGGAGTTGAATTGGTATATTTTTGATCGTTATCGGGATAAATGCCAGAAATTATCGTGATAAATGTTATAGTCCATACCGCCCGTCCCTACTCACCACCACGGTCTGGTGCTCGATGCGCAGCTTCTCCACGCCGGCTCCGTACAGCTCCCTCAGCAGACACGTGATGCGGGTCTTCTTCCCGGCGCCGGCCGGCCCGTACACCAGCAGGTGGGGGAAGTCCCCGCACTGGACCTGGGACAAGGGGGGGCTGTTTAAAGCAGCTCTGAAGACAGGTCTTTCTACAGTAGTTGATCTGCAGGTCACGTTTCTGACCACAGAAACCAGTTTTTATTCTCTTGTGTTATTAAAAGGAGCACGGTCTCACTGGACTGAAGTTTCTTGGATATTGGACAGACATTGCTCTGGGGAAACCTCTAAACCTCCATTCACTAGGGCAGGGGTAGGCAATTCCGGTCCTCGAGGGCCGGTGTCCTGCATGTTTTAGATGTTTCCCTGCTTTAACACACCTGATTCTAATTAATCATCGTCATCAGCTTGTCATCCAGGGCTGCACAATTCTGTTAATGACACAGGTACTTTTATCACGGTGTGCTGAAGCAGGGTAACATCTAAGACATGCAGGACACCGGCCCTCGAGGACCGGAATTGCCTACCCCTGCACTAGGGTCAGACTCAGCAAGCTGCTCCAACATTTCAAATACACACTAATGTGGACTTTACAGTAAACACAGAGACAGCAGAGGGCTGAAGCGTGTCTACACTTTTTTTTTTTTTTTTTTTTTTTTTTTTCACTTTTTTGTTTTGATATTTTTATTAGGGGGTAAGGCACAGTTGAACAGGAATAAACAAAAAAAAAGATATACAGTCTACCTCCTTTTTTTTTTTTTTTTTTGGAATTAAGAACAGAACAAAAAATCCACACAAAACAATGACAAATACATGAAAATTATTATATTCTTATATACAAGTAATATTTAAGTATTTAAGCTAAACAGTATGAATTAAAAAAATAGATGAATAAAAAGGGGGGAAAAAAAAAAAAAAAAAAAAAAAAACCCAAAAACAAAAGAAAAGTAAATAAAAAGATAAATAAAAAGGAGGAAGAAAGAAAGGAATGAGAGAAGAGAGGGAGGGGGGGGATCCGTCAATCAGGAGGCAGGGACTGGAGAGAGTGGAAGAATGTAAGAAAGGGAAGCCACTTATTATAAAATTTGTTGCAACTACCCTTCAGTGAATATTTAATCTTTTCCAGCTTCAGAAAAAACATGGTGTCGTTGAGCCACTGGGTACTAGAAGGAGCCTTAGTCGACTTCCAGTGGAGAAGAAGGTGGCGTCTTGCCAGTAAGGAAGTAAAAGCCAAAATGTCTTTTTGGTTTGAAGTAAACCGGCCATGGTCCTCTGGGAGCCCGAATATGGCAACATGGGGGGAGACTTTTATATTCACCGAGAGTATTTTTGACATGGTGTCAAAATAATTCGACCAAAAGCGAGAAAGTAGTGGGCAAGAATAAAACATATGGGTTAAATTGCAGGACGAGGCATGACATTTGTCGCATTCGTCAGTGACACTGGGATAGATCTGTGAGAGTCGAGCTTTAGAAAAGTGGACTCTAAACAGTACTTTAAACTGTATAAGTGTAAGACGAGCGCAGGATGAACTTGTGTAAATTTTTTTAAGAGCAGCGTCCCACCAGTCATCCTCCAAATTTAGATCCAGTTCATCTTCCCAGGCAGCCCTAACTTTAATAACTGGAGAGAGATCGAAAGACAGAAGGTCATCGTAAACCTTAGAGATCAGTGATTTTTGAAGTGGATCATGGTTTAAAAGCACCTCCCACTGTAGAGTCGGCGGAGAGGATGGAAAAACTGGAAACAAAGCTTTAGCGCAGTGTCTAATCTGAAAGTATCGAAAGAGATGAGAAGGCGGGAGATTAAATTCACCTGAGAGATCTGCAAAGCTGCGAAAGATACCATCCTTGTAAAGATCTCCAAAACTTTTCAGGCCCTTATTATGCCATATGAGAAAGGTTGAATCTGTAAGCGGAGGTCGAAATAAATGATTGTTCAGTAATGGAGCTAAAGTAGATGCTGACTTAAATTTGAAGTGTTTCCTAAATTGATACCAAATTTTAAGTGTGGAGTGAACCACTTGATTATTTGTAAAGACAGAGAGGTTGGATGGAATAGATGAGGTAAGTAGAGCAGGTAAAGAGGATGAAATGCATGACTGTGCCTCCAATTTACACCATGGCATATTCACCGATTTGAACCAAAATGAAATTTTTTGAATATGTGCTGCCCAATAATACAGTTGGAAATTGGGAAGTGCCAGTCCGCCATTGAATTTACATCTCTGAAGTGTGGATTTGCGGATTCTAGGAGCCTTCCCACACCATAAGAAGTCAGAAATAGTTTGATCAATTATTTTAAAAAAGTGTTTTGGTAAGAAAAGTGGAAGACAATGGAACAGAAATAGAAATTTGGGCAAAATATTCATTTTAACTGCGTTAATTCTTCCAATTAATGAAAGAGGTAAGCTTTTCCATCTATGGAGGTCAGATTTAATTGTAGACATTAAAGGTGAGAGATTAGCAGAAAAAAGAGAGCTTAACGTTCTGGTTACGTTGATCCCAAGATACCTAAAGCCGGAAGGACTAATCTTAAAAGGGATATCTGACTGTACGAGCTGTGTTGCTGAGTCATTAATGGGATAGCATTCACTTTTAGATATGTTCACTTTATAGCCTGAGAAAGACCCGAATCTCTGGAAAGCAGATAAAATTGAAGGAATGGAGAGGACAGGATCCGAGACATATAACAGTAAGTCATCAGCGTAAAGTGACAGCTTATATTCTGTTCCCAATCGGGAGATCCCAGTAAAAGTGGGGGAGGACCTCAGAAAGATTGACAGGGGCTCTATAGCTAGTGCGAATAATAGGGGAGAGAGGGGACACCCCTGTCTGGTGCCACGGGCTAGAGTAAAAAAATTGGACTGAATGCCATTAGTGGAAACGCTTGCTTGTGGAGACGTGTAAAGGAGACGAATCAAAGAAATGAACCCATTCCCCAGCCCAAACTTCTTCAGTACAGTAAATAAATAGTCCCATTCAATCCTATCAAATGCCTTTTCAGCATCGACTGAGATTACGACTTCAGGTGTTGTGGTGATAGTTTTAGAGTGAATAATATTTAAAAGTGTCCGCACATTAAAGAATAACTGTCGCCCCTTAACAAATCCTGTCTGTTCATTTGAGACAATAGTTGGCACAATGTTCTCCAAGCGATAAGCCAAGGCTTTAGCAAGGATCTTAGCATCTACATTTATTAACGAAAGAGGTCTGTATGAGCCGCAGAGAGTTGGATCCTTATCTTTTTTTAAGAGGAGACTTATGGAGGCTTGCCTTAAAGTGGGAGGGAGAGTGCCATGTTCCAGTGATTCCTTATAAACAGCATGCAATAAAGGGGACAATTTATCCTGAAATTTCTTAAAAAATTCCACTGGAAATCCATCAGGGCCAGGAGCTTTGTTATTTTGCATACTTCTCACAGCGAGATTAATTTCTTCTACCGTTAATGGCGAGTCAAGATTTTTAGCAGCATCGGAGCCTATAACAGGAAAGTTGAGGCTATCTAAGAATGAATTCAATTCAGTGGAGCCAGATGGAGATTCAGACGTATATAAAGAGGAATAAAATGAGTGAAAGACAGAATTAATGGCGGTGGGATCCTGATGCAATGAGCCTGATGAATCTTTTATCTGAAGGATCATACGTGAGGCTGCCTGGCGACGTAGCTGATGAGCCATGAGCCGACTTGCCTTGTCTCCATGTTCATAATATACGGAGCGTGATCGTAAGAGAAGTCGCTCTGCGTCATTAGTGGTAAGGAGATCAAATTCAGTCTGTAAATCGACACGTTGCTTAAGAAAACTGGAAGAGGGGCAAGTAGCAAGTTGTTGGTCCAATTTTGTGATCTTAATAGAGAGTTCTTGTAATTTGGCTTTCCGGGACTTATTCAAGTGAGCAGAGAAGGAGATAATTTGTCCCCGCAAATATGCTTTTAATGATTCCCACAGCAGTGAAGATGAAATTGGTTCCATATCATTTTGATTTATAGAGATGTAATCATCAATTTTAGTTGTAATAAAATTGGTGAACTTATCATCTGAGAGAAGTAATGTATTGAACCTCCAAGATGTTGAGTAGCGTGGCTTTGAAGAGAACTGAATATCCAAAGAAAGAGGAGCGTGGTCGGAGATCACAATAGGATGATAATCAACAGACAGTACTTTGGGAATTAGTTTAGCATCAATAAAATAATAATCAATCCGAGAGAAAGATTGATGCATCTGAGAAAAGAAGGAATATTTTTTGGTACAAGGGTTATAAAATCTCCAAGGATCGGTGCAACCGTTCTTGGACACAAAATCTGAAAGAGACCTCGACATTGAAGAAGGAGTCAGATTTCGTGCGCTGGAGCGGTCTAGTTTGGGGTCAATTACGCAGTTCATATCCCCGCCAATTATAAGAAGACTGTCGTTCAATGAGGGGAGACATTCAAAAAGCTTGTTCATAAAGTGTGGGTTGTCAAAATTGGGGGCATATATATTAACTAATAATATGGGAATATGAAATAGCGTACCCGCCACAATTAAGTATCTGCCGTTTTTGTCTGAAATCACCTTAGATGCTGAAAACTGCATTGACTTACCAATTAATATAGCAACCCCCCTGGCCTTAGAGTTGAAATCAGAGTGAAACACCTCAGAAACCCAGGGACATTTAAGTCTGACCTGGTCTTTGGTGCGCATGTGGGTTTCCTGAAGGAACACTAAGTCAGCTTTAAGACGTCTCAGGTGAGCAAATATTCTCGATCTCTTAATTGGACTCCCCATGCCTTTAATATTCCAGCTCAACAACCTCACAGAAGTACCAGTATTAGTGGCCATATGTTAAATTCCTAAAGATAGAGATGTACCGAATGCGGATCCCCAAGGAAGGAAAGGAAAGAAAGGGATGGAGGGAGGAAAGAAAGAAAGAAAGAAAGAAAGAGGAAAGAAGAAGAAAAAAAAAAAAAAAAAAAAAAAAAAAGTGGGAGAAAAAAAATAAATAAATAAAAATAAATAAATAAATAAAAAAAGGGGGAAAATTGAAAACAACAACAAACTTAACCTACTGAACCCCCCACCCCCCACCCCCCAATTGCACTTACAACGACCCCATCCCCAAACGATGGAGAACCCAGTGCAAACTCCAGAAGGAGTCAGATCCCTGAAAAGAACACTTACGGCTTTAAGCATAACTAACAAGATAATAACTAACAAGCTTCGTGTTGAGCTCCTGCAAGCCCAGCAACATTAACAGAGAGGTACAACCAATCACGACCAAGTTAAACTGAAAACCACATACCGTGTATATATGGGAGAGAAAAAAAAAAAAAAAAAAAAAACCGACACTGATGAACTGAAAAAAGTTCAACTAGACTTTGAGCGACGTGATGAAAGCGCTGGCCTCCTCTGCCGACCTGAACTCCCTTTCTGCGCCGTTGTGAGTGATGCGGAGGCGGGCGGGGTACAGCAGACCATAGCGGATCCCCGGGATCTCGCGGAGCCGGCGGCGGACGTCATTAAAGGCGGCTCGGGCACGGGCCGTCTTCTGGGTGTGGTCGGGAAAGACAGAAAAAGTCAACTCTCCACACGTAATCCGATGCTGAGCCCTGGCTCGGCGCAATATATCCACACAGTCTGTATGATAGTGCAGACGGGCGATGATGGGACGAGGGCGCTCTCCGGGCTTCGGCTTCGGCTGGAGGGTGCGGTGCGCCCGGTCCAGGAGAGGCTCCTTCTCCAGGCTGAAAGCCTCCTTGAGCAGAGAGGGAATATCCGTAACAGCAGAAGAGGTGGAAAAATCTTCAGGAATTCCCACGATCCGTATGTTATTGCGCCGGGATCTCGCCTCCAGATCCTCGCATTTACCATCCAGCCTCATCAGTTCAGCTGACAGATGCTCCACTTTAGCCTGTAAGGTTGTGATGTCATCGGTGCAGGATGAAAGAGATGTTTCCATTTCAACCACGGTGTTCTTCAGAGCGCGCACATCAGACTGGATGTTTGTAATGCTTTTTGATAATTCCGACTTCACCGCTTGCAGCTCAGTCTTGATGCTCGACAGGTTTTCACTTAAAGCAGCCTGAAGCTCCGATTTAAAAACAGCCGCCATCTCAACGCGGAGTGATGCGAGCAGCTCGGCCTTAAAGTCGTGTGAAGGAGCGGCCCCGGCGGCCTCGGCCAGGCTGGACGGGGGGTCACCACGAGGCGGGGATGCTGCGTGCGGAGAGGGCCGCGGGGGTGGTGCGGATGGTTTGAGTTTTGGAGGCATTTTGGTCGGCAAAAATACGGGGCCAAAGTAGAATAATGAAGGTCGGGAAAAATAAACCGAAGGAAGATGAAAAAGCTGTACCAAAAATAGATATTTTTAAAGGTTGTTGCAGGAGCTCAAAAAAACACGTCCTAGTCCATTAGTCGCTACACCGGAAGTCCGCGTGTCTACACTTTTAATAAAATGTGATATAAGCATAGATACTATGTTTAAAGTTGTTGAGCGAAAAAGCCATATTATTTTTATATATTATATATATATATATATATATATATATATATATATATTTATTATGAACAGATTTGAGAGCTTACACTGGATTCTTACTTCTGGAAGTAAATAAAATAAACATTTTGGAACCAAATATATATTTAAACGTTACCATTGACAATCACCCACAGACTGAAATAACACATTCTTTAAATAATGATAGGCATCTTACAGCATGTTTTTTTATTTTATTTTTATTCTTCTCTTGATTTGATGGGGGCGGCGCCCTAGCGCCCTCTACTAACCAGCCAATACTGAAACATACATAGAACAATTATGAACAGATTTGAAATGTAAAACCAAGAGGCGTATCTCATGTAGCCATGCAGCTCAGAGCCTGGACCCTCGGGGAATGGGAGGTTTAGAGGTTTGTATAGAGCAGGGGTCACCAATCCTGGTCCTCGAGGGCCGGTGTCCTGCATGTTTTAGAGTTTTCTCTGCTTTAACACACCTGATTCTAATTAATCATCAGCTTGTCATTGAGGTCTGCACAATTCTCTTAACGACACAGTCACTTTTATCACGGTGCAATGAAGCAGCGAAACATGTAAAACATGCAGGACACCGGCCCTCGAGGACCGGGATTGGTGACCCCTGGTTTAGAGGTCCAGAGGTTTGTTTAGAGCAGTGTTTCTCAACCCGGTCCTCGAGATCTACTGTCCTGCATGTTAATGTTTCCCTGCTTCAACACACCGTCATACCAGTACCTGTGTCATCAACAGACCTGGATGACAAGCTAATTAGGACCATTAATAAGAATCAGGTGTGATGATGAAGGGAAACATGTAAAACATGCAGGACAGGTGCTCTCCAGGACCAGGGTTGGGAAACACTGGTTTAGAGGTTTGTTTAGAGCAGGGTTTCCCTGCACACTGTCCTGCATGTTTTAAATGTTTCCCTTCATCATCACACCTGATTCTAATTAATGGTCCTAATTAGCTTGTCATCAATGTCTGCACAATTCTGTTGATGACACAGGTACTGGTATCAGGTGTGCTGAAGCAGGGGAACATTAACATGCAGGACAGTGGGAAACACTGGTTTACAGTTTCACCCAGAGCAATATCTGTCCAATATATGGCAATAATATCCAACTGAAAACTAACTTCACTGCAGTCACGGTTTCAAGCGCCAACAGCGATCAAATACCAGGCCAGAAACGGAGCAATACGCACTAACAGCGACTGTAATCCCCTGCTAGTCCAGGTTAGTGCTGCTGTTAGTGCTGTTGTTAGTGCTGTTGTCCTCACCAGGCTCTTCAGCTGGGCCGCCTGCTGCTTGTGGAAGTCCAGCTTTCCCAGGGAGCTGGGCCGGTACTTGTCCAGCCACAAACTCATCTTGCCGAGGGTTGTTTGGTCCTGAGGGGTCGTGTGTCTGCAGGAGTCTTCTGTCTGGAGCTGCTAGCCGATCTCCCGCGAAATGTTCATCCGCCCGCGCCGCGCATGCGCAGCGTCGGCAGCGGTACGGAAACGCAGGCGGATCTTCTTTTCTTCTTCTTTTCTAAATTTATTGGCGGGTCACAACCAACGTTACTAGGTGCATACCGCCACCTACTGTACCAGAGTGTGCAACATCAGGATAATTAGTACATCAGATTACAGTCTAATTTAAAGGGGGAGGGGAAAAAAAAAAGATGACCAGAAAGAACATGTTTCCACACCTCGTTTATCTGATTTGGGTGGTTTCAGGCTGAAGACGGACCAGCAGGGCGTTGCAGTGACAGGAGCTGACCACCAGGCGGCGACACTGCTCCACTCTGACGGGAGGAGGCGCCAACTGCAGCAGGTTAAACAGGCATGCATGGTTTTGTGTGGCTCCTACGCATTTTATGCATCCATGCTCCTTCGTCGATGGAGTTTTTCCTTCTGATTTAGTCAGAAAGAATAACCACACATGTCAGAATCACATTGCTGTGCTGATTCAGCCACGCTGAAAGATTTTATTTCTAATTAATGACAATTGATTCAGTTACCTTACTTTCTTTCTGCAGGTTAATGAAGCAAAGACATTCAAATAAAATCGGTCTTGTACTTTTGTCAACAAAAAAAAAACATAAAATAGGTCCTGGACCTGGAGTTTGAATGGGCACCGAGTTAAATGTGATATGAACAAAAACCTGTAAGATTGTATTGATGGGAAAACTTCATTGATAACTTCCATCACTGCAGCAGAGCTAAAGGATGTCAAACTACGTGGGTTGGCCCTTAACTAAAAGGACAATCTCACTGAAGATCTTCCTACAGAATTTAAAATGGATATACAGGACTGTCTCAGAAAATTAGAATATTGTGATTTTCTGTAATGCAATTACAAAAACAAAAAATGTCATACATTCTGGATTCATTACAAATCAACTGAAATATTGCAAGCCTTTTATTATTTTAATATTGCGGATCATGGCTTACAGCTTAAGAAAATTCAAATATCCTATCTCAAAAAATTTGAATATTCTGTGAATCTTAATCACTGTAAACCATAATCAGCAATATTAAAATAATAAAAGGCTTGCAATATTTCAGTTGATTTGTAATGAATCCAGAATGTATGATATTTTTGTTTTTTTTAATTGCATTACAGAAAATAGAGACCTTTATCACAATATTCTAATTTTCTGAGACAGTCCTGTAAATGGATGACAGGACTTAGTCTGAAAGGTCAGCAGATACTTAAGTATCATGACAAGCGTTTAGTTGGTGTGCCTTCACACTTCAATAAGTCTGTAAAAGAGTCTTGTGGAAGTGAGTTAAATGAGATGAGCAGACAGAATAGTCTAGGTGAACTTTAATTCCAAACAATTCACTCCCCACACCTGTAACAGCACTTCCTCATATCACCCGCCGACGTGGCAGGGTAGAATAGAAAATAGAAAGCCTTTATTGTCATTATTATAATGAGATTAAGCAGCAGCTCCATAAAAGTGCACACATGTGTTATGACTGTGGTCATATTTTGTAGTCTGTCTGCTGTGTGTGTGCCCTGTGCTTTTCTTGTTAATTTAATATGCAGAGAGGTGTGTGCCACAGCCGTGCGGCCATTGGTGGGAAGGTTCCATGCCCTGGGCGGTGATTGGCTGAAACTGACAACACCGGATACATAAGGAGCCAAGATGGATCCACCAGGGGGCTGCATGCACTCTCATCCTCTTCCTCTCCCAACCGGCCACACCTTTTGCTTAGAACTTTGTATATGTTTTGAAATTAGTTACTTTTGAGTAGTAAGGGTGGGCTGCCAGTTTTGTTAATTTTTTTTCTCCTGTTTATAGAATAGAATAAACTATTGATCCCCCAGAGGAGAAATTAACTTGTGCAGCAGCAAACATACACACACGCTCAACAATTTTTACAAAATAAGATAAGATAAGATAAGATATTCCTTTATTACTCCCTCAATGGGAAAACTCACGTGTTAGCAGCAGTACACTTAACATGTATACACACACACACACACGCATGCAGGGAAGGGGGTAAAAGGGTAAAAAAGTAAAGATATATATAATTACAAAATATTGACAGTATATACATTGCAGTGGAGATAAAAAATATAAGATAAAAAAATAGTGCAAAGGAAAGAAAAACGGTGCAAAAAAGCAGGTAGAATGAGTGTGAGGTAGACAGGTATTGCATAGATATTGCACATATGATTATTGCATCTTGTTATTGCACATGTTATTTATTGTCCATTAGCTACTGTGATCAGTCCTGGTTATATAGTCTGATGGCAGCGGGGAGGAAGGACCTGCGATGCCTCTCAGTGACGCATCGCGGGTGACGAAGGCGGTCACTGATGGATCTCTCCAGGGCTCTGAAGGGGGTGGGAGACATTGTCCATGATGGAGGACAGCTTAGCCACCATCCTCCTCTCCCCCACCACCTCCACCGGGTCCAGACTGCAGCCCAGGACAGAGCCGGCTCTCCTCACCACCTTGTCCAGTCTCTTCCTCTCTGCTGCTGTGAAGCTGCTGCTCAAGCAGACCACCCCATAGAAGATGGTGTAAAAAAATCAAAAAATATACACGAAAGTATGAAAAGGTATAAAATAGTGGCCCTCGGCAGGAGGGTCCCCCCTGATGAGCCTGGTCCTGCTCAAGGTTTCTTCCCTCCTAAAGGGGAGTTTTTCCTTGCCACTGTTTGGCTTAAGGTTTT
Organism: Cololabis saira; assembly: GCF_033807715.1. Lineage (NCBI taxonomy): Eukaryota > Metazoa > Chordata > Actinopteri > Beloniformes > Belonidae > Cololabis > Cololabis saira. The sequence continues at coordinate 1,578,954 of NC_084600.1, read as the reverse complement.
TCTCCCACTAGGGGAGTTTTTACCTGCCATTGTTTATGTAATAACTGCTCGGGGGTCATGTTCTGGGTATGGGTCTCTGTAAAGCGTCTAGAGACAACTCTGTTGTATTAGACGCTATATAAATAAAATTGAATTGAATTGAATTGAATAGTATATCCTAAAATATAATAACCAATAAATAGCTAAATAATTAAAAAAGAGCAATATAAAAAATGAGCAATGTACAAAAGCAATACTAAACCTGAAAAACGAAAAATATATACATATGTAAAGAGACAAAAATATCAGTGAAGTATTTAGAGGGAGAAGGTTATTGCACTTTCAGAAAAGCAGGTTATTGCACTTGAATGACTAGAGTTGGTTGTTGTAGAGTCTGATGGCTGTGGGGATGAAGGACCTGCGGTAGCGTTCCTTCTCTAGCGGGTGGAGCAGTCTTTGGCTGAAGGAGCTGCTGATGCTCCCACAGTGTCATGTAGGGGGTGAGAGGGTTGTTAATGATGGAGTTCAGCTTGACCAGCATCCTCCTCTCACCCACCTCCTCACCAGAGTCCAGACACAACCAAGAACCGAGCCAGCCCTCCTGACCAGTCGGTTCAGTCTCTTCCTCTCTCTCTCCGAGCTCCCACAGCAGACCACTGCATAGGAGATAGCAGACGCTACCACAGAGTCATAGAAAGTCCTTAGGAGCTCCCTGCACACGCCGAAGGACCTCAGTCTCCTCAGCAGGTGGAGTCGACTCTGGCCCTTCTTGTACAGGGCATCGGTGTTGTGAGACCAGTCCAGTTTGTTGTTGAGGTGAACACCCAGGTACTTGTACTCCTCCAGGTAACACCCGGGTACTTGTACTCCATCGTCTCAATGTCCAGCCCCTGGATCTTCACCGGTGCAAGAGGCAGAGGGTTCCTGATGAAGTCGATCACCACCTCCTTCGTCTTGCTGGTGTTGATGTGCAGATGGTTCCTTTCGCACCATGAGACGAAGTCGGCGATGACCCCCCTGTACTCCAGATCGTCCCCCCTGGACACGCGTCCCACGATGGCGGAGTCATCGGAGAAATTCTGGAGATGACAGGAGTGGAAATCTGAGGTGTAGAGTGTGAAGAGGAATGGAGCGAGCACTTTGCCCTGCGGGGCCTCCGTGCTGCAGACCACCACATCAGACACACAGTTGCGGAGCCTCACGTACTGCCAGGCCCGGTTCTACGAGGGTGCATCAGCATTGCACCCTCAGTTTATGTGTTTGCATGCTCAGTGGAAAAGACGAAAAGAAAACTGACAAATGCGCGCGCGTTAAGCCTGATTTAGGGTTCAGCATTAAATCGACGGCGTAGTCTACGGCGTGGGGTACGCGGCGACGCGCATGTACGTTGCGCGTCGCCGCGTACCCTACGCCGTAGGCTCTGCGTTGGTGCAACGCGGAACCATAAATCAGCCAGTGAACGTCACTCATCTGCATCCAGCAGTTTCCTGCACCAGCAAGACGCTGCTCTCTGCTGCACCGTTAACACAAAGTAACGATGGATATTCGGAAGTGGTTCAAGCACAACCACGCCAGCAAGTTTATATTTATGGTTATATTTATTTTTCTATGTTTTATTTTCTGTTGCTAGATTGTCTGATGGGTGAGGTAGCCCAGACTAAATGTAGCATTTTCTTTGTTCTGCAGCGATATTGCTGCAATAAAGCATTTGAAATACACTTTAAATATTCTTGTTTTGCTAGTATCATTCCGCTTGAAATTATGGGAAAATGCATAATTTAGTGTTGAATAATGTGCCAGGCATGTGCACCCCCTCTGATCTGAGATGCAGCCCTATTCATCATTTTCTAGAACCGGCCCTGCGTACTGCGGCCTGTTGGTGAGGTAGTCGATGGTCCATGCAGCCAGGTGACAGTCAACTCCTGCTTCCTCCAGCTTCCCCCTGAGCAGCGATGGCTGGATGGTGTTAAAAGCACTGCAGAAGTGGAAGAACATGACTCTCAGTGCTGCTGGCGCTCTCCAGATGCGCGAGTGACCTGTGCATCAGGTAGATGACAGCATCATCCACACCGATGTCAGGCCGGTACGCCAACTGCAGGGGGTCCATCACGTCAACCAGCTACTATCTCAGGTGGCCGAGTAGAATCCTCTCCATAGTCTTCATCAGGTGGGAGGTTAAGGCTACTGGTCTGAAGGGGTTGGGCTCCCTGGGTTGTTTAGTCTTCAGAACCGGAACCACACAGGAGGTCTTCCACAGGAGTGGAACTTTCTCCAGACTGATGCTTAGGTTAAAGATGTGCAGGAGCACAGCACAGAGCTGGTCAGATTCAGATTCAGAGAAACTTTATTCATCCCCAAGGGGCAATTCAGGACAACTAAGCAACAATACAAGTACAGTAAATCCGCTCAGCTGCCGGCCGGTCGACCACAACAAGCAGCAACCCGAAAACGGAACAAAGCAGAGAAAGGGTGACATTGGGGTGGGGGAGGGAAAAAAAGGCATCTTCACACTGTGTATTTACACAGTGAGAAAGTGCAAAAAAACACCTCAGCACAGAAAGCACATGACAAATTTACATCAACTTCACAAGACTTATAGCCAGGAATGCGTTGAGAATAGGGAGGTGTGGTTATCAGCAAGTGTGTGTGTAGCGGTGAGTCCATGAACGTCGCTCAGAGCTGCCTCAGCCAATGTCCTTGATGTTATCAGATGGCTCGGTCAGTTCTGAAAACAGGTCCGCGGATGATCTGGAGAGGGAAGGGTTAGTGGGGGCAGAGTCACCTTGTTTACATTCCACCAGGGAGATTGTGACTACAGCGATCAGCCAAACCGCTCTGTCAAGGCCAGATTATAGAATCAACAATTGTATTGAAAAGAACAGGCAGCTCCCAGTAATTTTCCGTCTGCCTTAAGTCTCTGGTTCCTCAATGGCGACTCCAAACAGACGAATTTGTGATCAATTCCCGCCAAGCCGAGCTTCCAACTTCTCCAAGGTATTCTCCATCTTGCCAATGAGCTCAAAGACCGCCGCCAGCCTGCAATTCAGTTCAAGAATCGTATCTAGCTTGCGGCCTTGCTCCCCAGCGTTAAAGTCAGAGTGTTAGGCTGCGTCCCGATACTCCCCCTCGCCCTGCTTTTCTTCCCTAACCCTAAATTTTGCGCGTTCCCGTGAAGGTAGTGGTGTCCCAATTCCTCTTTTCACCTAGGGGGAGGGGGGCATAACGAGGGCTAGGGGCTGAGAATAGCCCCTTCAAATCGAGGGATTTCAGATGCTGACTTGGCGAGCGAGGGGGTATGAAAATTTCCCAGAATGCTTTTCGTCGTCATTTGCGGACTGAATAAAAAAAAAAAACATGGAGGACATTTCTTGGGAATAAAATCAATATTTTGAGGTAGTTTCTGCATAAAAATGCATTTTGATTACATTTCTCGGCGCAAACCGATATTTTACTTTCATAATATCCACTCAGTGAATGTACATCATCCCTTTTTTGTCCGTTGTTCGCTAAGATCGCGCCGGAATATGGTTACGTAACCTACGTAAGCGACGCCGTAGGTTACGTAAGCTACGCCGTAGGCTGCGTCTAGCTCGCCGACCGAGGAAAACATGCTTTGCAGACTCGTCTCGATTTTGAGCAAGCAGGCATTTTTTTCATTTTTTTTGAGTCAAATGGCGAACCGCAAAGAGCAGGAGGATATTGAACCCACAAATGTAAGTATAATGTCCCATGGAATTAAAAAAATCACAGTGCTTTTGTATGTTTTAACAGTTTGAACAGTACATAGAAATACCACATTGTTTATTGTTTATTTTTAATACCAAAGAGTGAAATTACCGGAGTCAAATTACTTGTTGGACAATGTTAGAACCTGGCCAATAAAGCTGATTCTGATTCTGAGTTAACGTAAGATAATGCAACATGTGGCTGTTCATGATGAGTCGGCTAGATAACATTGCCGTGTCCTGTTAACTACTCGTTAACTCTCATATTTTCTACAAATTTGTTGTATATTTCACATTACTATAAGGCAGCAACGTTATTTGGGGGGGGTTACGAAGTAATAATAACGTTGCTTGCTGCCTTGTTATCATAGTTCAAACGTTTTCTTTTTGTTGTTTTTTTTTTTTTTTTTACGAGGACGTTTGTGCATTGCAGTAATCACATTTCATTCCAGGGGCTCCGGATCAGGTCCGACACATAATAAGCTTTAGGGCTACCAACGAGGAGAATTTTACTAAGAAGAAATATGCTGCTAAACCACTGTGGGAGTGAGTGATCTAGCTCTCTGCTTGCAGAATATCTGTGATGGGGTCCTTAACCATGGTATAACTACTATTCATCACTGTTTTCTGTTACAGGAAACTCATCAAAGAGCTGGAACTGGAGGGAAAGGTGACCACAGCACAAATTGGCAAAAAATGGGAAAATCTTAAAAAAAAATATAAGGTAAGCAATGGTTATGGTTATGGTAAGTTATATTATCTGCTGAAGAGATGATGCTTAACAAAAAAAAATCCATGTAAAGTATTTATTAATAGCACAGAGGTAATTTTTATTTATACAGTGATAATGAACCTGGTATGATGTTGTGGGTGTGTATGATAGTCCAGTCATGTGTGTAATCAACATGTGTATCCATCTTTTTTATCTCAGAACACTTTGGAAGACGCCAGCACATCGGCCTCAAGCTCTGCCTCACCAGCTGGAAGAGGAAGCTGGAAGCTTCAGGCATCAGGTCCACTTTCCCCCCGATCCCCAAAAAAAGAAATTCTCTATGCAGGACTTCCTTCAAGCTGTGGCCGCCAAAGAAGACAGAAGATGTCAAAAAAATGAAGAACACATGGACAGGTTCCTGAACCTTTTAGAGAAAATGGTGGACCAAACACCTCATCAGCAGTAGCAGCACATACACTGCAATTTTTTTTTTTTTGTACATAGTTCTGTGCAAATTTTTTATATGGAACAGCACCTTTCTTTGTTCTGCGTGCAATGTTTACTTTTTTCTTTTTTTAAAATTGTATTTGAATATAGCAAATAAAGCCTTTTTTACTGCAGATTCTCTCACTATCCTTATTTTACTATTGATCTCGTTGTACAGTTTATAATTTGAGACATTACCTTACTTTGAGAAACCCCAGAAGAGAAAACTGTTGTGTAACAAGTTTTATTAGACAATTTAAAAGTATTTCCAAGTGAGTAAAACCACACAAGTACAAAACTATATGAAGAACACATGGACAGGTTCCTGAACCTTTTAGAGAAAATGGTGGACAGGACACCTCATCAGCAGTAGCAGCACATACACTGCAAACTTTTTTTTTTGTAAATATTTCTGTGCACATTTTTTTATATGGAATATAAGTGCCATATTAACAGAGCTACAGCTGAAATTAAAACAGCTTTTGGCTCTCAGCTTCCTGATCAGGGTAGGGATGGAAACGAGGGGTAGGGGGAGAATTGGGACAGGCACCTGGGCCAAGTGCCCTAGATCTCAAGTGCCCTAAAATCTCCCCCTTCTTTTTTAGGGCTTAGGGAAGAAAAGAAGTGCGAGTGGAGAAAAGAAGGGCGAGTGAAGGAGAATTGGGATTGGCCCTTAGTCGCAGCGCTTATCCCTTCAGTCAAGTCAGGCAGCTCGGAGAGGGCCAAAGCAGCTGTCGACGACTTACGCGTTTGTCGATAGACGAGGAATCCCCCCGCTCCAATTAGGAGAAATCCTGCTATCATAAATCCAATTATGAAGGCATCTTCAACGTCCCCGACAGACAGTATCGCCAGGCACAATGGTTTCCAATGTTTCCAGGAATCCATTGTGTATCCCGCAAAAAATGTCCCATCGAGGCAAGAGGGCTCCCTTACCCCCTGACTTCTCGTCGCAAAAATTTGTTCGATTGTGCTGAGAGACCAGTTAATCAATTCCATGATTGTAGAGTTTCGGAGGAGTGAAAAGGAGAGACTCTGAAGACGAGACAGGACAAAAAGCAGTAGCAGGGCAGATAAATAAGGGACAGGAGCAGAGAAGCGTCCGGAAGAGAAGAACAGTCCCTCAGCAGCCTGGAGGTGATGCCATCAGGGCCAGCAGCCTTCCTCACCTTGGTCTTCCTCAGCTCCCGCCTCACCTGTTCAACTCTGATGAGGCTGGTGGCAGGGGCGCCAACAAATATCTTTAATAGGGGGGGCCAGATGGGGCCACTTCAATTCTTGGGGTGGACACCAAAACTAAAAGCCATCATTACAGGATTGTATTATACTGTTGTAGTATACAGGCTCAGAAATACTTAAACACCTGCTGATATGCATTTGGCCCAAATGATTTGGGATGAAACGCATAACTGACGATAGAATCTATGTGACCGGCAAGTGTTTTTTGTTTTTTTTTATTGAGGCAAGTGAGGTGGCCAGGAAATTTGTAGCGAGGGCCGTGGCCACCCCAGGCCACCCCCAGGTGGCGCCACTGGAAGTCTCCCTTTTCTTACCTGAAAACTTGATTTGAGATTTGATTTGATCAACCTTGTGTTCGGGTGTCTCTTCAGCTATTGCTGATAAGTTGCAAAGCTTGAGTTTTTTCTGCTGGACCTGCCCATGCAATTTCTGTGGACGATTAAATCGTGTGGTCCAGTCCCTAAAATATCTAAATCCAAAAACATGTCAACGTCCATCAACTCCCATGTTAAAATGTCCATCTTTAGAGCAGAAATAAACATTTACAACCTGGTTCAACATATTCTTTTTTGTCTCAATTGTTTGATTTCACATCCATGACAACTCTGAGGGGGTGAATTTTTGTTGTACCACACAGGGGCTGTTTATATAAAGCATTAATTTATTTCTAATATGATTAACAGTTGGCTCAGCAAATTCCAAGCTGTTATCACGTTATCGTCTGTAACCTCCATGATACTGCCCTTAGCGAAGCAACACCGTGTTTGTATTAACCCGGTGTCAGGTAATTGGGACAGAAATATTTAATTTCACTGTCGGGTTAATATATTTAACGGCATATTCCAGTGTAAATGTCTGCCGGCAGCTCTGCAGATATTTCTGTGGGGTTTGGCTGAAGGAGTTGGGAGCAGAGCTAACTTTGTTTGATAAACGGTGGCCATGTTTCCATTGGTTCCAAAGCAACATGGCTGATATCACATGAAAAAAAATGTGCTTCAAAACCAGTCTGCAGAAACCAATGGGACAAGTGCCCAAATGCTTCGTGCATTGTTTTATAGGGTCTATGATCCAAACACATCAGCATAATACGAGACACAACAGCTTCTTCTTCTTCTTGCATTGTTTCTGACGGTTGGCAACCGTCTTGTAGGTCCAATAGCGCCATCATCTGGAATAGATGTGAAAACCGAGACGCTACAGCACCACCAGGTGCCGATAATGAGCTTAATTAGAGCGGGTGAAGCGTCAGTATAAAATCATCTGGCATGAAGAAGCACTTTAAGTTTAAGACATTGGACATTCTTCTTGCATGTACTAAACTGTTCTGTTTAGTCTGTTAAGTTAAATTTCATTATGGTGTTTCAGTGTGTTGTGAGGTGAGTTGTTACTTTTGGTGGTTAATTTAAAAAAAAAAAAAAAAGTCCAACTAAATGACTGAAGTTGTCTGTGAACAGGGATTTGTGGCTTTGCCTCCTGCTCTTTGGCCTTGGAGTTTGTATCCCCACCAAAAAAAGTAAGTAAACATGTATATTGGCTTTTTTTTCAATTAAAGATTTTGGGGGGGTGGGGTTGTTTAGTAATAAGATGTGACTAAAATATTCAGCCAGTAGCTTGAGCAGGTTTTTCTAACATGGGGAGCATCTTTTGATCAGCTCCAGTGAACTATGACACCATACTCGTAACATGATGTTCTTGTCTCTGTATGCAGGCCAAACTGGTACAGGATCTGGTTCTGATAGAGGGTTCATTGGCACTGGGACCCGCTTTGGCGGTGCCGGATCTGGCTTTGGGCCTGGCGGCGCAGGCTACGGCTCTGGGGCTGGCGGTGCTGGATCTAGCTTTCGGGCCGGCGGTGCAGGATTTGGCGGCGCTGGATCTGGCTTTGGGGCTGACGGGGCCGGCTACGGCTCTGGGGCTGGATCTGGCTTTGGGGCTGGCGGGGCGGGCTACGGCTCTGGGGCTGGATCTGGCTTTGGGGCTGGCGGGGCGGGCTACGGCTCTGGGGCCGGATCTGGCTTTGGAGCTGGCCAGGATTCAGGGATCTCCAGTATCATTGAGAACCTGATGAGCTTCCAGCCAAACCGTCCATTCCCACACTTCGCCTGGACCACGGACCACGGTCCTCTCGGCATCGTTGAGAGCCGCCCACTGTTCCCGGTTTCCCACTCAGTTCATTCCAGCAGTGGCTACCAGAGAGCAAGGGACTTGCAGTCTCATTCTAAATATTCCACGGATACTTTTGACCACATTCCTATTGATGTGCAAGAGCCTGGGTCTAAAGGACACAAGAAGTTCTAAGGAGGTAGCAGTCTAAATGATGCCAAAAAGATCTGCAGAACTGCAACATTTTATACTAACTAGGCTTTTTCTTCCCCTGCAGGTCTGATCAAAACACTGAACCCTTGGAGATGTCTACATATTTGTAAAACATTAAACTCATCTTGTTCAGAGTGATTTGGTCCGGAGTTCCTTCATTTAATTCCAGGATTTATTTTTACGTAAAGGGCCCCTCATACAGATATTGTGCCAAGATGCTGTCAACAGCTGCAAAACTGAGGAAATGTCCCTTCATTTCTGGAAATCTAAGATGGGGGTGGGGGGGTCACATCCTCATTTTTGTTGGGGATTCAGAGGTGGAAAAGGTTGCCTCCAAATGTTGTGCACATCAGTGAAGACCTGCTGGACCACTTGTACCACTACACTTAAAGATGGCGTGAGGGCAGGCATTATATTTCCTGAGGTTTAGACTGGGTGCATGTTCTACAGGGGTATCAAGAGTGCCCTGATTGGCTCCTCTACCATCTGGCACAGCAGCTGCTACAATTTTATTTATACAGCGTCTATATGACGGAAGATGTTGTCTCTAGGCACTTTTCCAGAGACCCAGAACATGACCCCCAAGCAATTACATAACCATGACGAGTAAACTCCCCCTTTTAAAGGGAAGAAACCTTGAGCAGGACCTGGTTCCTAAGGGGGGACCTTCCTGCAGATCAGGAAGAAAGAAAGGAGACAGATAGCAGGACTGCAGGTCAGGATGTTAGCGTACAGAAAGGTGGAAGCAAGCACTGGGATGATCAGAGGGTGGGACTGCAGGACAGCATGCAGCTCCTGAAGCTCTGGCCTGCAAACATCCAGAGAAAAGGAGGTGGCAGACCAGCACCATAAGAACAATGGGGGGGAAAAAAATGATGGTTGAGATCAGTGGCGGCTTGGCGCAAGGGTGTCCCCCATTAAAATTACAGGAAAAAATAGACACAGTACACATAAATTATGTAATAAAAAGTAATTATCACATCTGTGCACTCATAAAATGTGTCTGACTTTTGATTTTTCCAGCCTTCCCCATCCCATACTGGGTTTATTCAGAGTTTTTTGTGCAGACCGAAATACATAGGTTTCAATGCCTTGCCTTTGTTAATCAGAATTAATAGGAATTTTATCACCATTACAGAAGCACTAGGCGTCTTTCATTGGCTGAGCGGAGCTGTGGAGAGGGAGAGTACTGTAGCTCTGGATCAAGTAGTGAAGGTATTGAGGAGCCGTTTGGGTAATTGTTTGGTAGCCAGAAGCAAAGCTTTGAACTTGATGCAACTGGAAGCCAGTGCAGAGAGATTAGCAGCAGAGTGACATGAGCTCCCTTGGGTTGATAGAAAAACAGCTGTGTCGCTGCATTCTGGATCATCTGTAGAGGTTTAACTGAGCAGCAGGATGGTCGACCAACAAGGAATTACAGCAGTCAATACATGACCCCAGAGCCTGAACCAAGAACTGTGTCGTATGTTCTGTCAGGTAGGGTCTGATTTTCTGATGTTGTAGAGAGCGAAACGGCAAGACTGGCAAACCGAGGCAACATGCTCCTTAAAGGTCAGCTGGCTGTCTAACACGACACCAAGATTCCTGGCAGAAGACGTGGGCACAAGTGTGGTGGAATCCAGCTGCTTATCTGAGGAGGTAAGGACTGACTGGCTGGACAGACAATAAGCTCGGTCCTTCATCCATGCAGAGATATCAGAAAGATAGGCTGATATTCGCATTGAGACGGGCGTGTCACCAGGTGGGAAGGAAAGGAAGAGCTGGGTATCATCAGCATTGCAGTGGTAGGAGAAGCCATGAGAGCTGATTTCACCTAGTGAAGCGGTGTATAGTGAAAAGAGAAGAGGGCCAAGCACCGATCCCTGTGGCACCCCTGTTGCCAGCTGGACACTCGTCCTTGCCATGATACACGTTTACATAAATGACCTGGTTGTTGTAAAAATATGGATTTGTTCTCTCCCAACATCAGACACGATCTACATTAGACACCTTCACAACGTCCGTGTACAAACAAAAAGCTTAAATTCAGACTTTTGTGTTGCTGCTTCATCACAATTTCCATCGCTTGTCAAATTTCAGCCCATGTTCTTGCAGCATTATGGGGGTAAATATAGCTCTGTGTGGACAGGAATGCTCTATACCGAGCATGCCTCGGCAGGTTAGCGTAGTTTGCATTGAAATTCAGACTTGGGTGTTGATGCAGTCAGTCATCGCGGTGCTGCAGAGCACTGTAGCGCCTATGGAGACTCTCAAACATGTTCACTTCTCCTCATCTCAACTTCATTCACAAGTATTTCTTAGCCTTATATGAATTGTTTTGTTTTTTTGCTCAGAATTTGTTAAAAAAATCTAATTTAGTTTTTTGCATTTATAGTTAAAAGGTTTACCAGCAGTAGGTTTGACATGAAGTCTGTTCACATCTGAGATATAATCTTGATAAAGACCCAACATAGCCGACATCCTGATGTACACTTTGTTCTGTCCCATTTTCCTCCCAACCTCTCTGTCCTTTAGAGCCATCAGTCCCCACCCAGCAGATCATCTGTGAGACGTCCCTCCATGTGAAGAGACGGGATGTTACGGTTCACACATTCTCCCCTGTGACCACATCTTTCCTCTCATAAAAACAGGTCCCAACAGGAAGAACCGTCTTGGAGGTGAATGTACAAATTGCAGGTCTGACCAGAGACATTCCTCTCAAAATGTGAAATGTAATGTTTTCTGGCAACCCGAGGAATTCCACAGTCCACCGCCACCTCTGCAAGAGACAAGAGACGAGCTTTTTGAACTTGTTTAAAGCTCAGACGGCTTTCTCTCCCTATATCTCCCTATATCTTTCTCTCCCTCTATCTTTCTCTCTCCCCCTCTCTCCCTATATCTTTGCTGGCAGCTCGGCTCCGAGTAGAGTTTGAGTTTTACACACTGATGAATAAGACTGAAGTCTTTGTGAATATTTGGGGTGTGCAGGATGTGTTGTGTTCAATCGTAGAGAACTCCTTGATTTTACATTTTTGAGAGTAGTTGTTTCTGCTTGGCTGTAACCTTTGAACGGCAAAAGTAAGAACTACGCTTTTGAATGATTTTTTTTTTTTTTGGTTCTGGGTTTTAGTCTCAAGACATTTTTCTTGTATTGGACGTAATTTTCTTTGTTGAAATGGCCCGGTTTTTGGTAATTTAATAAAGGGCTTTTTAAAAATCAGAAAAATCTCTTTCTCTCTCTCTCTCTCCCTCTATCTTTCTCTCTCCTCTAACCCCACCCCCCCTTACCCCATAAGCTGTGCTGCTGAAGCGATTAACAGATGATAAAAACAGTTCAAAGCATGACCTCATGTGTTGTCAAGGAATGTGTGTGTAAGGTTAAAACTGCAGGGCCCTGAGCAACACAGCAGAGAGCAGACAGGGGTGTGTGTGTGTGTGTGTGTGTGTGTGTGTGTGAGTAGTTTTGACTTTGTGTATGGCATCTTTTCAATACATTTTATAATTTTCATTTCTTCTTTTCCTTTGTTGTGCACCTTTCAGTGTCTTCCTCTCTCTTGCACATGCTCGCTTTGAAACGTGGAACTGATATTCCTGCTCTGCAGAAGCACGCACACCCTCACCTATGTGAACACCTGCCGGTGGAGCTCCCTCTCTTCTCACTGAGGTAATGTAGGAGGGAGAGCATTCCTCACCCCCTCCCCCCGCTCCCCTCCCCTCTCAGCATTTCACATCTTTACCTAAATAAACTCCGTCTCCTCTTAATGCTGTCAGCACTGAGTGACTAGATGCGTCGATCCCCTCCTCGTTCCCAAGACTGAGGATGTTGCAACACCTGTAAAAATGTCTGGTATGTTCAATCTTGATTTGAGATTTGACTTTTTTTTTTCAGAAGCAGGTCAAAGGTACAAATGCCGTCTTACGTGTCAGCGTCGAAAAGAATAATTGATATTATTTTTTAACAATCCAGTTAAAACTCAGAGACATGTGTCTTTGTGTTTGCACATGTGCAGCGTGGATATCTTTTGGAAAGTATTTGCTTCTTTTATACGTACATGCAATCATTTTTTTTTAACTGTATTGGGGATATTTACACAGTTCTAAGACCTTTCACAATATGTTTAGGTTTATATGTTTTCCTAATCGTTTTAAAGTCATGTGCATGCTGTCAGACTAGATGTCCAGCGCTGATCTTCAGTCAGTACTCCTGTACAGTCTGATGCCGCCGTGTCGCCATGACGTGTCTTTACGATGCTCATGATGTGAAGTTTTTGATCACACAGACGAAAGGCCAAACTTTATTTACAGGACTGTCTCAGAAAATTTGAATATTGTGATACAGTTCTTTATTTTCTGTAATGCAATTAAAAAAAACAAAAATGTCATACATTCTGGATTCATTACAAATCAACTGAAATATTGCAAGCCCTTTATTATTTTAATATTGCTGATTATGGCTTACAGTTTAACATTAATATTCCCAGAATTTCTAATTTTTTGATATAGGATATTTGAGTTTTCTTAAGCTGTAAGCCATGATCAGCAATATTAAAATAATAAAAGGCTTGCAATATTTCAGTTGATTTGTAATGAATCCAGAATGTATGACATTTTTGTTTTTGTAATTGCATTACAGAAAATCACAATATTCTAATTTTCTGAGACAGTCCTGTACATGTTTGGTGCTATTTTTTCAAGAAGGTGAAGTGGAGCTGGAAAAAGGACCACGAAGATTACAAATCAGTTCCAGTTTACATGCTCCAACTGAGATGTCTTTCTTTATTTGATAAACGCTCACCTTGAATCTAATGGAAGTAGTGTGTTACAACAGAGTTGGGGCAGGGGTCATGTTTACCACTGAGCTGCATTATCTCCTGATGTGGAGCCGTTTGGACGAGTTTTCTTCATTCTGGATGTGTACGAGACTCCAGCTGCAGCACGGTTCAATCTCACCTGTAGATGAGCCACATGCAGCACGTCGTCACTGCAGAGCCATGGTTTAGTCATGAGCCCAGAAAGCAGCGTTAATGTCCATCAAACGTATGTCAAATGGTTAATGACAGACAGCAAGACAGTTTTCAGCTTCACCTTAGTTCGTCCTGAACGAACACATTACCTTGGCGTGTTTCGGCTGAAAGCAGCACTTTCTGAATCCTGTTTATACATAATACAAGATTATATGGATGTGTGCTGTGTCCAAAGGCTTCGGCGGTGATATAATGGTTAAGATCATGTTTTTCACATATTTCATGGCATTCTAAAAAAAACAAACAAAAAAACATTAATAATACGAAGTTTCAAAGGCATTTGAGACAAATACTGTACATAAGATTTAATATTTACAGTGTTGACCCCTCTGGCTTGTTGGATATCAACTTCTGGATGAACGGAAAACCATTCCTGCTGTATCAGTTCACTGAGTTTATCCCGAGTTGTATTGTTCTGCTCATCTCATGGTTTCTGGTCATGAACCTTTGTTTTCACTTTTATCTGTTCCATCATCCTAGAAAATACACAGGTTATTTTATTTATTTTATTTTATGTTTATTTGATATGGACATAGCAATTACATTGGACAAACCAGATGCATTGTTTAAGTGTTTTAGCACAAGTGCTAATTCGCAACACTTGTCCATAGGCAGATTTTGAAAAGAATAGAGAGCAATAAAATATTAAGATAACAAGAATAGGAAAAAAATATAAATAATAAAATAAATGAATGAAAATGAAAAAAAAAACAAAAAAAAACAAACAAACAACAAAACAATTGGAAAGGAAATCAAAGAAATACAAACAATATTCAATTAGAAACATAAAAAGACAAACAAAGCAAGCAGTCAACAAGTTAAAAACTATTTATGTGTACACTGCTGATAAGATTTTAACCACTGTTTGAGTCCTTTGTTAAAAGCTTTTGTGTTGGTCTCTAATTTTAACTCAGTGGGTAAAAGTTTTGCCCCCTTTACAGAGAGAGCAGACTGGCAGAAAGAAGTCTTGCCTTGTGGGATGAGACAGTCACCACTAACTGAACTGCTCTTGGATTGCTGGGAGAAGTGGCTCTTGAAACACATTTGACACCATTCTTGATTCATGGCGGTGTTAGGGGGTAGACTTGTAAGAGAACCGATTCCCTTAGATGAAGAGCAACCCCAAACATGGATGCTCTGTGTTTCAGTGTTTCACTGGTGGCATGATACAGGACTCAGGGTAGCATTCATCTGTAATCTTCCCCAGCAGCTTCATCAGAGCATGTGCCATGAAAGACATGAGTTGCATGAGAATGAACCGGCCTAATATTCCCAAACAATGTCCCAAGATGACTGTTCAGAGACGGACATAGTAATGTAAAGCATCTTAATGACCCTTGTTTCTCTGTATCACTTATTGAGTTGCTACTATGCCAGACCTGAATGCTGTGTCGCTTACAGAAGAGTATTAGGGCCATGCAGGAGAAAAAATATGAGAGGGGAAGATTTTTTTTTATTGTGCACTTCGAGAAAAAAGTCGAAATGTTGAGAATAATGTTGAAATACAATTTCAAGAATAAAGTCGAAATTTCGCCTTTTTTCTCAACATTTCGACTTTTTTCTTGAAATTGTACTTCAACATTAATCTCGACATTTCGACTTTTTTCTCGACATTTCGACTTTTTTCTTGAAGTGTATAATGAAAAAAAATCTTCCTCCTCTAAAATATTATTTTTATTTTTATCCTGCGTGGCCCCAATACTCTTCCGTAGTCGCTATACATGGAAGTCGTGTATTTTCTAAATGGTGTGCACATGTGAGAACATGAATTGGTTACAAACTCTTACTCTCCCTCTCTCTCTTATTCAGGAGTCAGAGGGATTTGGGGCGTTCAACTGTGGCCCAAGTTGGAAATCTAATTTGAGCAGCTTTAGCTGAGTCACATCATCAGGCCTCCACATCTGGGACTGGTTCAGCAGCGGTGCGGGTAGTCCCTGCGGATAGTCCACTAACCTGTGGATGTCCCTTTGACAGGACTGCACGGTCAGCATATCTTCCTGAGTGTACTGCCCAGCAACCAGCTGAGAGCCATGTCTGGGCCCCGGACGCACCCGGCCCCGGTGCCGGACGCTTCTCCACATCACGGGGCCGGTCGTGCTAAAACACGGAAGGAGCCGACGATGGACGGCACCGCCCCCAGCGATAAGTCTGACTCCCCACAGAATGGACTCTGTGAATGCAGCTGGAGCCCCGACGTGTCTGCCAGACCGGGCCGGGACCCGGGGGTGACGGGTGTCAGCGGTGCGACTGCTGTTCACTGGGATTTCCCCTGGGAGGGGGCTGTAAAGCACCGGGGAGCTGCAGCAGCTCTAGAGCAGGGAGAGGGCCCCACACGGACCCTTCGTGATGCAGGGGGGCCTTCTAGCTCGCCACCGGTGCAGGGTACGTCCTGCTGGAACCATCGGCCGGGGCCTCCCAGTGCAGCGGAGGACAGTTCCCCGGACGTGCTCAGGATAGTCAAACACAAGCCGAGTGCCATCGTGTTCTGCGACTACGACTGCACGTCTGGCAGCCCGGCGGCTGCTGCAAGTGAGAGCTCCAAGGGCGGGGAGTCCTCCTCATCCACGTCTAAAGAGGAAGACAGTCAGAATGATGAGGATGAGGATGATGATGATGATCTTCCTGACATGTTACAGTATAAGGAATTTCTGGTCAGTCGCCATCGTAGAAACTTGAGCAGGAACAGGAAGTGCTCAAGGAGGAAAACAGATGGCCCGTCTCTTGGCACCGGATGTGACCAGCACAAACCCACCAACAAGGGCAAAGCTGGGTTCCCAGGTAGCTGCGAGGAAGAGGAAGCGCGGCAGAACAATAGGACACAGGTAAGAAAAACACAACAATGGTGCACAGTGAAGTTGGACAGTCACCTTGTAACATTTCCAGAGCAGTTCATGCCTACGGCGTAGCACCTGGAGCCGGAGGGAGCCTGAAGCAAAAGCACAGGTTTTACACAAGATCATGTTTCTAATTCCTTCAAGTGAGTGGAAAGTAAAGAAAAGCAGAAATGTTTGACAGTAAAGATTGAGACTGAGGTGACTAGTGGCGGTTCAGCCATATTTATGTGAAGATGTTCTGTTGTTCCAGCAGAGGGCAGCAGCGCCCAGTTCCTCAGGATGAGGGGAGAGTTTCCTGTTCAGGGTCCTGGGAGTCTGCCAAAGAGGTTAAATAGTGGACATTTATGAGCTTAACGGAGTAATCGTGCACCATGGAAGTTTCCTGTCCACAGGCTGCAGGGGTGTAGCCGTGTTCTGACCTCGTCCTCTTAAGTCCACATCAAAAAGTCTACACTTGATGAAAACTTTGTCAATATTGATTCATGTAACAAAGAAAATGAGTCAATTCCATTGTTTTTCTTGCTCCCTAATAGTTTTGAACCAAAAGAGGATCTTTCAACCATTTATGAAATAATGTTTTTTACAGAGAAAATAACAGAAGTCAAACAAATGTATCGTTTTTGGCAGGAATACTGCCATGATAAATTCCTGTCATATTTCTCCTGGCCCAGCCTGGCATCTGTTATATCCCAGCATGCACCACAACAGCAGGCATCCTTTAAAATGAGCACGGGCCTTGCTGTGTTCCCACACCTGTCGGCGCAGCCCTGGGTCTCTGGCACGGCCCACAGCCGACTCCTGGCACTCCAGCGGTCCGTCTGTCCGTCTGCTTGGCCTGGAATGAAAGCGCTGCTTCAGCCTGCAGCTCTTCTGTGAGCGGGTTTTCAGAGTCTCACCAAGTTTTTAGTCTCAGTCCAGGTCTCATCTGCTTGGTTCAAGAGGGCCGTGGTGTAGGCCTGTGTTGAAAACATCGATTTTCCAATTCTAAATCGATTCTCATATTAATTCCTAAACATCGATTCGTATGTCTAAAGATCGATTTTTTTCATTATTACATTTTTCGCCCGGTGAACTTTAATCCCAGTATGCACGTCATTTAATTCACACATGCGCTGTTGAGCTGTTGCAATTTCTTTCTTTTTTTGCACTTTAAATGGATATTGAAAGGCATATTTGAGTTATTTATTTCTTAGTTATTTATTTCATACAAATAACTTTTGGAATGTTTTTATTTATGCCCAAAAAAGGAATGTTTTGTTGGACACGAGAATAACTACTACCATGTTTTTGCCTTTAAATATGTTTAAAGTATGAAAACATTAAAGTTTTCAACTATAATTGTATACATTGTCTATATTTCATTGCTTTATATACTTTCTTGGGGTTAAATTTGCTTAAAAGGCTAAAAACCAAATTCTCAAAAATAAAAACCGAAAAAGACAGAAAATGGAAAAAATAAAAACGGAGTGTGAGAAAAACTAAAAGCGATTTTCATTCGTCCTCTGTTTCCTCCCTGGATCTGTTTGATAATTCTGACCCACGATGTTTCTGAAAGCAGTTCTATCAGCATTCTGGGAGCTGATTGGTCCTTACAGCATCATTAGCTGCCAATACTTGCTGCTGAATCTCAATATAATACTAGTATTAATATGTTGCAGAACTACAGTCATATCATTCATGCAACAGCTCAAAAAACAGTTTTAATAACACTAACCCAAATCGATATTGGATCGAATCGGATCGAATAGAATCCTGATAATCGATTCTGAATCTTAAGAATCGGAATCGAATCGATTCTTGACATTTGAATCGATACCCAGCCCTAACGTGGTGGTTTAACATTCTCTGAATATTTTGTCACAACTCTAATAAATGTAAATGATTTTAGCGTGTTTAATTAAAAATGCTTGGGGAATGATTCTTCCAGTTGTTGAGGGGGGGTGAGCTCTGCTCGGGGTTGGGAGAGTTTTTGGTGTGTTTTCTCAGGGAGCCTTGCAGGCGGAGGGAGGAGGTTCCTCTTTAAGTGTTGTTGATGTTTTGTTTCAAATATCAACGGACGTGATGCCCTCCAGAAATAACTTAACCTCCCTTTAAGACCTAGGGGTCATTCAAAGTAATTTTATTTTATGTTTTTAATTTTTTTCATGCCCAATTATTAGAGTGCCTCCTGAGCTCTGCAATAATAGGTACCTCATGTTTTCTGGGTCTTATTGTTTTTTTTTTCTGTAAAAGCCCTTAAAGAAGGGAGAAATGATTGATGGATGGATTTAGAGGGATGCTTGATAATGGTGACGAGGTCTTGTTTCTTCCATACTACTAGCGGCCACCGCGATATTATCACTTTAAAGCAGCTTTTCACACCAATACACCAACGTACACTTAACAATTGTTGTTGCTTGTCGTCTCAAAAACCGATAATGAAACGATGTTTTAGCATCAGTGCATTAACCACTCTCTCTCTGGCGGATTCTCTGGGCAGAAACATATTAACATTTCATGAACTTCCAAAGTGCTCTGCTCTCTGCTGAAAGTGTGAGCAAACATCTATGTGTACATTTCTCTCCACATTGTGCATTTATGTGAGCCTCAGCGTCAGCGTGTTCACGTCTTTAGGCACCCATGCCACAGAAAAGCCTGCGCGGGTTCTGTGTTCTCCCGCTCGCCCCGGCTCTGTCCCCCACACTGAGGGTAAAAATAGCTCCCTGGTGCGCATAGACAGCCCTCTGTTCCTGTGTGTAGGAATCTGGAGACGTGGGGGCTGCAGCACACAGGAAATGGCTCCACTGCCAAAGCCGTTACTACAGATATTTTTGAAGCGGGCCAGCATGATAGTTTTGGGAATGGGAGTGGACAGAAGGGTGTGTTTGTGCGTGTGTGAGTGAGCAGAAGAGTGGGTGGGGGGAGTGAGGGGTGGGGGGTTGGAGAGGGCATGTATGCATGTATGCGTATGAGTGAGGGGGCTGTTTTTGGACTTCAGGCCCGTCAAAGAAACTCTATGTGCTGCTATCGGCCTCGGAGACTCGGGGATTGGCAGAAACAAAGCAGTTTGTTCATTTCCTGGAAGGCCACCGAACAAGTGTCTCAGTCAGACTCCGTGACCAATGGGTGGATGGAGAACGCAAGGGTTTCATGATGTGCATAACTAGAGCACGGACAGATGCAGCATGTTGTGTTTCATGAGCAGTACTGGAGTTGAGGGGGGATGAGGGGGGATGGATCATCCCCCCCTGAAATAAAAAAGTCCAAATCATCCCCCCTGTAAAACTGCCATTCCCCCTTTCCATCCCTTATGTCATTTCATCAATGAATGTGGTTTTACTGCTATTTCAACATTTAGTCATCACCAGAAAAATAACTTTTCACCTGTTTCAAGTAAATTTTCATGAAATAAGTAGAAAAATCTGCCAGTGGGACAAGATTTGGTAACCCTTTCTTTTACAGTACAGTAATAACCAGGTAATACCATGGTAATTACACTGTAATTACCTAGTAGTACCTTGTATTTACAAGGTAATTACATGGTAACTACCGGGTAATTTACCCAGTAAGTACTAGGTAATTATTACGTATTTTCTTGTACCATGTAATTATGTGTATTTACCATGTAATTACATGGTAAATACCTGGTTGTTTAAACTAAACATTACTAGGTAATTACAAAGACATTAGATGGGAACTATGAGGGAAATTACAGGTATTTACTAGGTTAATATTGGTAACTACCAGTCAATTTACCATGTAATTACTCTGAAATTACATGAATTATTTCTAAGTAAGTACCAGGTAATTACTAAGTATTTTTCTGCAAACTACCAGGAAATTATAACCTATATTAGAGGTAGTTACCAGCTTATTTCACTTCAATGACCATGTAGTTACCTTGTATTTACTATACATTTCATGGATAACTACCGGGTATTTACCCATTCATTATTGATTTATGTATTATCAATGGAGTCCAGTTTCACTTTAATTAATGGGTAAATATCAGGTAATTATTTCTGTACTTAATGAGGAAGTACCAGGTAATATTATGGAAACAACACACGCTTTCTTTTACAGTCCAGTTTCACTTTAATTACTGAGTAAAAGCCAGGTAAAAATGTCTGTACTTATTGGGTAAATACTTAGGAAATAGAATTACTGGGCAAGTAACTACAAGGTAAGTACCTGCCAATTTCCAGGTAAAACATGGTAACTATCAGGTTAATTACAAGGTCAATAGAGTCATTTACACCCTCGGGGGTACCTGCACCAATCCATTGATAATACATAAATCAATAATGAATGGGTAAATACCCGGTAGTTATCCATGAAATGTATAGTAAATACAAGGTAACTACATGGTCATTGAAGTGTAATTACCTGGTAACTACCTCTAATATAGGTTATAATTTCCTGGTAGTTTGCAGAAAAATACTTAGTAATTACCTGGTACTTACTTAGAAATAATTCATGTAATTTCAGAGTAATTACATGGTAAATTGACTGGTAGTTACCAATATTAACCTAGTAAATACCTGTCATTTCCCTCATAGTTCCCATCTAATGTCTTTGTAATTATCTAGTAATGTTTAGTTTAAACAACCAGGTATTTACCATGTTATTACATGGTAAATACACATAATTACATGGTACAAGAAAATACGTAATAATTACCTAGTACTTACTGGGTAAATTACCCGGTAGTTACCATGTAATTACCTTGTAAATAGAAGGTACTACTAAGTAATTACAGTGTAATTACCATGGTATTACCTGGTTATTACTGTACTGTAAAAGAAAGGGTTACCTAAGATTTATCTTCTCATTACAAGCAAAGAAATCTTGTTCCACTGGCAGATTTTTCTACTTATTTCAAGTGAAAATCTACTTAAAACAGGTGAAAATTGTTGTTTTTTCCAGTGATGAGTCTTGTTTTAAGTGTAATAAGATTTATTTACTAAAATGAGACATTTTAACTAGAAATAAGACAAATATTCTTGTTAAGATTTTGAGTTTTTTCAGTGATCCATTTTACTTATCCTGTGAAGGACAGAGTCATATTGATACGTTCAGAAAAGTGTTTTTTATTGTTCTGTTTTGATGTATTTGATGTAAACCCAGTGGATATTTAAAGTTACAGAAGGCTGCATTTAACTGCTGCTATGTCATTCCTGCAGTATTTCTGCAGGTGTTTTGGTCACTGCTATTATTTGTAATATATTATATTATTTGTAATCAGCACAAATTATCTGTCCCCATATGATAAAATCCACCATCCCCCCTGATTTCTTTTTCAACTCGAGTACTGTTCATGAGTAATAAAAGCGGCCTATTCTCCGATCTTTGCCTGGAGTATTTCTCTTCTCTCCAGGTCTTGCTTGCTCTTGACTGACCTCATTGAGAACGTGTCATGGCTGAAAAAGCACAATGGTCACTAAGCATGAATGCAATGAAGGGTGGAGTAGAGGAGGAGGGTGAACAGTGTTTCCTGGCAGCAGTGGACATGAAAGGCCTCAGTGGAAGGTTAACCTGACGGTTTGCCCTAAACTGCACTTACCTGCATCTGTGTGTTCTGACCTGTGCGTTCAGGCGTGCGACTCCATGACCCTGCTGAGGAAAAGGTTGGATCACCTCAACAAGGGGGTCCAAGAAGCCCGGGGTCCGAGTCTGTGGCGCTCACACACAGCCGGGGCTGATCCGGAGCAGCACCGTACCTCCGTAAGTGAAATACAGTCAGTCTTGTCTTATTTGTTTCTGAACATAAACACATAAGAACATTAACGTGCATATCATACATATCATCTTCCAGAAACCCAGATCATCAGCTTATTCATTATCAATTTGTACACTTACTTATTTAACACATTGCAAGCTTTACCATATGAAGATCCTGGTTAGCTCTTTATGTACATGATGCTCTCAGAATAAACCAGGAACCTTCATGAATATGGTCTGGGAACCTGTTGCAAACTTCTGGCAACAGGTTGCAACTGCATTATCCTCAATAACAGTACAGAATATTCCAGTAAACCCTCAAACACTTATTTTAAATAATGTATCCGCAATTAATGCTTCACTATGTCAAAAACGAATTTTGCTTGCTGGCCTAACAGCAGCAAAAAAGATAATAGTAAGATGGAAACCACCACACACGCTTAACATCTCCCATTGGTATCTGACTTTTCTTGATATTATCTATCTGGAAATATCTACAGTACGAATCCATAATGCAAAACAACAAAATATTTTATTTTGGTTCATGGCAGCAGATCAAATTAAAGCCAAACTTGAAAGATGTATTTAAATTGACATAGACCACCTTGTTGCAGCTATCCTTGTCCAGTTTGTGATATTATGTTTTGCCTTTGTTTTATTTTGTCCCTTTTTTTTATTTGTTTTTTGTTTTTTATTGTTGTATTATCTTTTTTTCCTGTTTTCCTAACTATTAATTATTAATTCATTAATTATTTGTTTTCATCGAATGCTTAGGTCCGAGGGGTGGGTTTGGAAGGGGGTAAAATATGTGTATAATGTTTGTTTGACATCATTGTGGATGCCACCGTTTATAATAATAATAAAAAAGAAATATAAATAAAAACCTTTGGTCACAGAACAAAAAAGAACATTAACGTGCAGCAGTGGTACCTGGTGGATAAACAGACAGATGGACGCTGGAGGTTTCTTTTGTAAATGAGGTTCCTCCGGTGACAAAACTGTTTTCAAAACTATTGATTGTAAATGCAGTCTGGAAATAATCTATTTAAAATAAATGCAAGAACACACTTTATTTGGATCACCTGCAAAAAGCAGCTCATGTTGATGTTACATCACAATAACAGTTTCCTCAGTTGTAATTATTACAGCAGAAGAGATTCATTATTACAGCCTCTCTTGTTCATTTACTGAGTATTTGAAACTAAAGTATTTCATCTGTATATTAAATCATTAATCATAAATGGATTGAAGCATCCGCTGCCAGCTGGAAAGTGAATGTTTTGAGTCCTGGCCTCACGGTCCATGTGTTGAACAGTCCTTGGACCAAACTGCCCAACGTGCATTCCTTGTTGCGTGATTGTATGCATGATTAAAACAAAATCTTTTGAAAATAATCTGCAGCGATGTCTGCAGGCTAGAGAATGCTGGACGTGTGCGTGCTAGGAGGGGTGAAAGCACTTTGACTGGTCAACAAAACGGTATACATACTCTTCGTTTATCATTTACACGTGAATGGTATCAAACTTTTGGAATACATCTGAAATGTAATTCAGGATAATCTCTTTTTTTCTTCTAACGTTCCCATTTTCTTACAAAAAGCAGAGAAAAAAATAGCAACCTGGTTCAAATGTTAAAGTTTTCAAAAGGAATTCTGGACATTTGACTTTTCTCTCCTAAATGTTTGAGTCTTATCGAGAAATGTACTTTTATAATTAGGACTGCACTCATTGAAGTGTTTCAGATTGTCCTTGCTGGATGAAATCTGAGCAGTGGGAACAGACAAGCCCTGTGCCCAGAGCATGGTGGCTGTGCTGGAACCGCAGCCTGCTCAAAGCATGTCTTATGGCACTTTTCTAGTACTAGTACTTACAGTACTCTAGTACCTACTCTAGTACCTACTCGGCTCTACTCATCTCAACTCGGCCTGGTTTCTTTTCCATAACAATTCAGCACCTGGAGCAGAAGTAGGAGGTTGGAGTGAAGCTGCTGTGACGTATTTGATTGTGTATATAAACGAAGAAGACAACAACACTAAAGATGTAGAACCTGGAGGAGATGATGAGTGAGAGAAGCTTCAAGCGGCAACACTTTTTTTGTTTGTTAGTTCGTCTCGGCGCTGCTGAAAAGTCAGCTGGAGCCGTGAGCAGTTATGAAGTGACAGAGCTCCTGGTAGATCTGGTCGTTCCTTATTGCCCATCTAGTCCCTTTTTAATTCTCTCCTCAGCACCAGGTTTATGAACATCTGCACCTCAGAGTTGGATCACCAAAAAGACTTTTGCTGCCATTGCCTGTTGAATAAAATGAACAAGAATCCGTCAGAGTCTCTTTCTCTGATTTCCTCCTCCTGATTCAGACGTCTGACTCCAACCCCCCGACCAATCAGTGGCCTGTAGTGTGAAGATGTCAGATACAGCTGACTCAGCAGCTTAGAACCTCGGCAGAATAGATACAGAAAAGTATCTACTCTGCAGGTTAGACCCCCTAAACCAAACCGAGTCGAGTCGAGTCGGGCTGAGTACTAGTGGAAAAGCGCCATCAGAGATGGGGAGTGACAGAGAAGAGACACAAAGATTTAGAGGTCTTTAAGATTTCAGATGAATCACAGGAATAGTTTTGATGGAAGTGGTGTGCACTCAGCACCAGACGGCCATCACTGGAGTAATAGATCGCTCACATGCATCTGTCGTGGCCACACGCACTCCCAGCATTTACCAGTAAGTATAAGACAGCGTGCCACATGCATTTGCCAAATCAGGTGGACGGTCTGCTAAGCTTTCCATCTCTCCTCCTGCTAAATGTGCTCGGAATACTTCAGATGTTTGGCTCTTCTCCAGTCCTGTTGTTTTTCCATCATTAAAGCCTCCCATAAATCAAACTGTGCGTATATTTATACGGGATCCTTCTGGAAAAATCATTGTTTCCCCAGAAACCACAGACTACAACAGCTTAGCTAATCACAATAACAGGTAATGGTATTTTAAAAGAGCATTTGACCTAATGGGTGGAAGAGGAGAAGCTCCCCGGCGCTCCCCGGGCGGCGCCCCTCTCGTGCAGCGTTCCACCCGCCTCATTATCCTTGCCAAGTGTAAATCTGGTAACCTCAAAGAGCTTTAAACCGAAAGAACGCAGCTTCAGGAATTCTTATAAAATCAGTGCATTTAATAAAAGATCATCTTATTTAGTCTTGCTGGTGCGGCAGGGAAGCAGCAGATGTGTATGTAACATTCCTCAGCATCTTAATATTACTATTTTATCTAAGGTTATGTGTATTTTAATTATTTTTTGGTCATGATTACAACATATTAAGATGAAATGCATACTATTATAATATTATACTATTATAATAATATAATAGTATAATAGCACAGGATTAAACAGCTATAGAAAATGGATGCAAGAGCAGGAGCGACATTTATCCTGGGACTGTTTGATACTTTTGGAAATGATGAAGACATTATAAACCATTGTAAGTGAAGGAGACCAAGAATGTTCAGGAGTGAAGATTGATCCAAATTAATAAACTCAATTAAAGGCATTTAATATTAGACCTTTAAATCACGTCAAGTGCACCTCTGAAGCCCCTTTATTTCTATTCTCCCAGCTGTTCTCGCAGTGAGCTACATGTCACATACTTTATCTATTCATTCTTTTTTTTTGATGAAATGCTGGAGAAGAAAAACGTATCATTTTGGAGCGGCTCAGTAGAGCTCTGATCTGAATCACACCCAGAATATGTGGAGGCAACAAAAGATCAGAGAGATGAAAAGCAAAGCTTCCACCCCGACAAAACTTCTGTGAAGATGTGGAAAGTGTTAGTTGGTCAATATAAGATTTACTCGATTATTTTGATGGTTAAATAAGGTTTCAGCGCTATCATTAAGAGAGTGTATGGCCAATTATGGACAGCACTTTTCATGAAAATATCAGATCAACAAATATCAATATGGCCTCGACTTTGACATTCTCTATAATTAAAAAAAAAGCAACATAATGATCGTCAGGACCAAAGAGGACAGCAAACTGTCATTTCCTGACTTCTTTTTGTCTGGCACTGTCCTCAAAGTGTGCAATGAGATCTAATACTTGGGACACTATTTTAATGACGACCTGTCTGATGATAGGGACATTTATAGACAGCGTCGTGCATTGTATGCGCAAGCGAACACACTTTTGGTGTGTGCTCTGTACCTGTGAAGGCTGCACTTTTTAGAGCCTATTGTACCCCCATGTATACTGCTCACTTGTGGCGTCGCTATAAAAAGACCAGTATGCAGAAACTTCATGTAGCCTACAATGATGGGATGAGGCTGTTGCTCAAGGTGCCACGCTGGAGCAGTGCAAGTCAGCTGTTTGTCAGTGTCGGTGTGCCGTAATGCACTGCTGTACTGCGTAACCTTATGCATAGATGTATGTGCAGGTTGTCGGACTCTGGGAACAATATAATTTTCAAACTGACTAACCCTGCACAGAGCTCAGTCAGGTTCTTTTCCAGAATCTGGAATCATTGGCGTATCAGCCTTTATATAAATATGATGTGATTACTGTAGATTTTATCCTTATTTTTTGTACCCTTTGTCTGTTGTCTGTTGTGCTATGGACCTTGTGTCCTTAATAAAGCTTATTATTATTATTATTATTATTATCAAAACAACATATAATTCGTCTTACACAGTGTATTTTTTTTGTACGTATTCACTTTATCTTTGGGAGGAAGAAGCTGAGCTGCATGTTAAAGCACCGCTGTGCTGACAGATCTGGCATTACCTGCTCTAGTTCTGACTCCATTCATCCAATTTACACCATTAGACGTGTGGATGAGAAAGTCCAGAAAAACACCTGACAGGCCATTTACAGAGTAGCCAAAATAGATATGTGGTACTTTCAGTTTAAGCAGTATTATGTAACTGTATGGAGGATGCAGTTGGAAATTCCGTAAGTGCTACATACTCTCTCGATGATGGGAATGCTCTATGAGGTCAGAAGGGGAATTTCTACTCAGGAAAGCACTGTGTGTTGTCATGAGGAGTAAATAGGACTCTCTGTTCATGTGACGGCTGACGTTGTCAGCAGTGAGAGGCGTGTGAATGCCGTTCCTTGCTCTTTGCCGCTCATGGAGACAGGGAGGCATGGCGGCGGGGACAGTGCTGGAGTCACGGGGTTGAGCTGGAACGGACCTCAATTCTGTCCGTGAGCGGTGGAGAATGAGGACTGGGTGAGGAGGGGTGGGGTTTTGACAGGGAGAAAGGCAGCAACATCAGCAGGGACCAGGAACATGAAGGACGGGGCTAGGAGGCCGAGACGCAGCTGTACGGACACAGATGCTGAGTCTGTTGGATTGTAGCTTTAAAATAAACATATATTTTAAAAGTGGGTGATGAGAGCCAATGCACAATGAGGGACAGACTCTTACATGTTTCAGGTATTGTAGTACATCATGAAAACAGAGTACATCTTGTAAATGCAAAATACATTTTAGCATGAAAAAAAAGCTTTTTATTTTGAGCTCACTGAACTCTTGGTTGGGGTTTTAATGGATGGATGGATTGGTAGATGGATGGGTGGAGGGACGGATGGATGGATGATGGGATGGATGGATGGATGAATGGGTGGATGGGTGGAGGGATGGATGGATGATGGATGGGTGGTTAGGTGGATGGATGGGTGGATGGATGGATGGTAGATGGATGTATGGATGGATGGATGGATGGATTGGTAGATGGATGGGTGGAGGGATGGATGGATGGATGATGGGATGGATGGATGGATGGATGGATGGATGGGTGGAGGGATGGATGGATGATGGATGGGTGGTTAGGTGGATGGATGGGTGGATGGATGGATGGTAGATGGATGGATGGATGGGTAGATGGATGGATGGATGGATGGATGGATGGAGCGATTGATGGATGGATGGGTGGAGGGATGGATGGGTGGAGGGATGGATAGGTGGATGGATGGATGGATAGATGGATGGATGGATGGAGGGATGGATGGAGGGATGGATGGATGGATGGGTGGAGGGATGGATGGATAGATGGATAGATGGATGGAGGGATGGGTGGAGGGATGGATGGATGGATGGAGGGATGGATGGGTGGATGGATGGATGGGTAGATGGATGGATGGGTGGATGGATGGATGGATGGCTAGATGGATGGATGGTGTTTTGGGAGAAATCTCACTTAGGTTCTAGGAGTGGTCGGCTGTACCAAAATGAATCACACACACACACCTCGCCTTTGCTATAAGATATGAATAAATGTATTAGCAAAAAGCAAGCATTTACATAGAATACATCCACAAAACTACCAGTTTGCTAGGATAATTTGCCAAGTTATCCCCCGCAAATAGCAGTACACACAAAACCACCAGTTTGCTAGGATAATTTGTCGAGTTATCCCCCGCAAATGGCAGAGCCCACAAAATTACTCGTTTGCTAGGATAAAGTGTCAAGTTACCCCCCGCAAATATGGCTGAGCAATATTCCTCATACACAACTACAAAGGTTTTTTAAGGCCTATCTTACCTCGACACAGGACTGGAGAGCCGGGGACAGTCCGGATAGAGTAAGCCAAGGAAAAAAACCGCACCGGGCGTCCTGCACTGACCCACGGCAGACTCTGAATCCGAACTTCCGGCTACCGCGTCTTTATACCTCTCCCTCAACACCTTGCGGAGGGGGGGGGAAGGCCTATTCGCCCCCCCGTCCGCAAACTCTCAAAATAAGTCTCGGCTCACAGGGACCGAAATCGAACCAGGCTCTTTCTCACAGAAAAACAGGCATTTGCTATGATAAACAGCAGTTGCGTGGCTGACTAAAAACTAAAGCTGTGTTTTGGGAATCTAGGGCATTTTCAGGACACAAAATCTTTTGTGGGTGGATGGATGGATGGGTAGATGGATGGATGGATGGGTAGATGCATGGATGGATGGGTAGATGGATGAATGGGTTGATGGATGGATGGATGGATGGAGGGGTGGATGGATGGATAGGTGGATTGATGGATGGATGGGTTGATGGATGGATGGATGGATGGGTAGATGGATGGATGGATGGGTAGATGGATGGGTTGATGGATGGATGGATGGGTGGATGGATGGGTGGATGGATGTATGGATGGATGGGTAGATGGATGGATGGATGGATGGGTAGATGGATGGATGGATGGGTTGATGGATGGATGGATGGATGGATGGGTAGATGGATGGATGGATGGGTAGATGATGGATGGGTAGATGGATGGATGGATGGATGCATGGATGGATGGATGGATGGGGGGATGGATGGATGGGTAGATGGATGGATGGATGGATGGATGGATGGGTATATGGATGGATGGATGGATGATGGATGGATGGATGGGTGGATGGATGGATGGATGGATGGAAGGATGGATGGATGGATGGATGGATGATGGATGATGGATGGATGGATGGGTGGATGGATGATGGATGGATGGAGGGATGGATGGATGGATGTATGGATGGGTGGATGGATGGGTAAATGGATGGATGGATGGATGGGTGGATGGATGGGTATATGGATGGATGGATGGATGGATGGAAGCATGGATGGAAGGATGGATGGATGAATGGATGATGGATGGATGGGTAGATGGATGGATGGATGGATGGAGGGATGGATGGATGGATGGATGGATGGGTGGATGGATGGATGGATAGATGGATGGATGGATGGGTAGATGCATGGATGGATGGGTAGATGGATGGATGGGTTGATGGATGGATGGAGGGATGGATGGATGGAGGGGTGGATGGATGGATGGAGGGATGGATGGATGGATGGAGGGGTGGATGGATGGATAGGTGGATGGGTGGATGGATGGGTTGATGGATGGATGGATGGATGGGTAGATGGATGGATGGATGGGTAGATAGATGGATGGATGGATGGATGCATGGATGGATGGATGGGTAGATGGATGGATGGATGGATGGATGGATGATGGATGGATGGATGGGTGGATGGATGGATGGATGGATGGAAGGATGGATGGATGGATGGATGATGGATGGATGGATGGGTGGATGGATGATGGATGGAGGGGTGGATGGATGGATGTATGGATGGGTGGATGGATGGGTAAATGGATGGATGGATGGATGGAAGCATGGATGGAAGGATGGATGGATGAATGGATGATGGATGGATGGGTAGATGGATGGATGGATGGATGGGTAGATGGATGGATGGAGGGATGGATGGATGGAGGGATGGATAGATGGATGGATGGGTAGATGGATGGATGGGTAGATGCATGGATGGATGGGTTGATGGATGGATGGATGGAGGGATGGATGGATGGAAGGGTGGATGGACGGATGGAGGGATGGATGGATGGATGGATGGAGGGGTGGATGGATGGATAGGTGGATGGATGGATGGATGGGTTGATGGATGGATGGGTAGATGGATGGATGGATGGGTAGATGGATGGATGGATGGATGGGTTGATGGATGGATGGATGGATGGGTAGATGGATGGATGGATGGATGGATGGGTTGATAGATGGATGGATGGATGGGTGGATGGATGGATGGATGGATGGGTGGATGGATGGGTAGATGGATGGATGGATGGATGGATGGGTGGATGGATGGATGGATGGGTGGATGGATGGGTAGATGGATGGATGGGTAGATGGATGGATGGATGGATGCATTGATGGATGGATGGGTAAATGGATGGATGGATGGATGGATGGATGGATGGGTATATGGATGGATGGGTGGATGGGTGGATGGATGGATGGATGGAAGCATGGATGGAAGGATGGATGGATGGATGATGGATGGATGGATGGGTAGATGGATGGATGGAGGGATGGATGGATGGATGGATGGAGGGATGGATGGATGGATGGAGGCATGGATGATGGATGGGTAGATGGATGGATGGATGGGTTGATGGATGGATGGATGGGTAGATGGATGGATGGGTTGATGGATGGATGGATGGATGGGTAGATGGATGGATGGGTAGATGGATGGATGGTTATATGGATGGATGGGTAGATGGATGGATGGATGGATAGATGACGCGTAAGTCGTCGACAGCTGTTTTGGCTCTTTCAGAGCTGCCGGACGTGGCTGAAGGGTCAAGCAAGGCGATCAACGCTCAGACATTAACGTTGGGGGAGCAAAGCCGTAAGCTGGATGCGATTCTCGAACAGAATCGCAGGCTGGCGGCGGTCTTTGAGCTCATTGGCAAGATGGATAAGACCTCGGCTCGGCTTGGTGGAAATTGATCACAAATTCGTCTGATTGGAGTCGCCATTGATAAACCAGAGACTGAAGGCAGACGGAAAATTACTGAGGCTGCCTGTTTTTGGAATATAGTTGTTGATTCTATAATCTGACCTTGACAGGGCGGTTTTGGCCGATCGCTCTGGTCACAATCTTTCTGGTGGAATGTAAACAAGATGACTCTGCCCCCACTAACCCTCTCCCACGAACACCTGCGGACCCTGTTTTCAGAACTGTACTAAGCCAGGCGGCTTAGTACTTAATAACATCAATGACATGGGCTGAGAGCAGCTCTGAGCGAAGTTCACGGACTCATCGCTACACATACACTTACTGATAACCACACCTCTCTCAACTCAACGCCTTCCTCGGCTCCCCCCTCTTATCAGCCCCCCCCAACAGTCTCCTGGTTTCGAGTGCCACGAAGCCGTGGCCCTCACTTGGATGTACTGAACCGGGACCCCCCCACACACACACACACACACACACACACATGCACCACATGCAAGTTTTTTTTTGCACCTTGACACTAGGTATTAATACACAGTGTGAAGATGCCTTTTTTTTCTCTCCTCCTCCATCCCAGTGTCATCCTTCCTCTAAAAAATGGCGTCCGTATTAATGGTGCCATCGGTGTGAACCGGAGTCAAGTTCTCTCGTTAAATTTATGTCTGACTTGGCAATAAAGCTTTTTTCTGATTCTGATTCTGATGGATGGATGGATGGATGGATGGATGGATGGATGGATGGATGGATGGATGGATGGATGGATGCTTTGAGCAGCTTAGAAGCGTCCTGGACTGACCTTGTTTTGAGGCTTCAGCCTCTGTTTTTCAAGACAAATCCTGAACCTTTGTGTGCTCCACCTGTCTCCTCTTCTTCTCCCAGTCCTCCCAGTCCTCCCAGTCCGTGACCAGGATGGTGGGCAGAGCCGGCCACAACCAGGGGGGGTCCAGACTCCCGGACAGACCCGAGCCGCTGCCCAGGCGCCGGCCACGACCTTTGACCCGCAGCCGGCCGCTGACCCGCGCGTCCCTGTCGTCGCCCACGCACCTCCAAGCCCGCCGGGCCCGGGTGAGCCAGTGTCTCTGCTTTGAAAACACGGGAGCCAGCATGCGCTTGTTGCTGCCAACCACACTCAGCTTGTTTAGCTTTATGATCGCTGCACATTCTTTATCCAAAAAGTAAACACAGCAGACAGCACGTGGACTTTTCTTACTGTTGGAATAATAAAAAGGTGTCAGACAAGATATCCGATAAGACTGCAACTCCTTTTGACACTAGAATGTCCTGATTTGTTATTTTTTTCATCAATCACAAGTGCAAGTAGGTTACAGTCTCCCACGAGACCCCCCGAGTCCTGTTTTACTGATGATATTACTTCAGGTTACTGCTCCCTCTGATATGAGGTCTGTGATTTCTCTGAGTTTCATCACAACAGTCTCAGAGACAGCATTATGCCATTTGAATCAGACGGGAGCTTCAGACCTTTGTCTAATCACTTTAAGATCATCAGTAAGCCATCTCAGGAAATATTTGATTCCCAAATGCGATTTGCAACATTGTTTAAGAGAGGCCTTTAACGTGTGTTGAGTATGTGATCAGTGACTACGTTTACATGCAGTCAAAATTGGGGTTAAGGTCAATATTCCGGTTACTGAAACATTGGGAATAATCTGTTTCCATGCGTGAGCAAACAGGGTTATCCCTGTATAAATGGTAATTAATCATTTGGGATATCTGGATCAAACCAGAGACGCACGGAGAACGTCATGACGCAATTCCCGTCATTTCCACTTCTTCTTCCTGTATCCAAATCCAAAACAACAACAATAACAGCAGCACGGCGGATAATCGGACCGGCTGGTACCGTTTTGTTTCTCGGCCCTGTAGTTCACCTTTTTCAGCGTCTTCCAGCGGTGCTTGATCTGGTCTGGCGTTTGTACAAATCCTGCTTCGCGCAACTTTTTGCTCAACTTTTTGTAAATCTGGCTATCCCGGTACTTTCTACCGTCTACAAATGCAGAAATGTTCATATCTTGCATTACATTTATGAAGTGATTAGTCTCCTCCTGGTCTTGCGTTTCGCCGTGTTTATAAGAACTTCCTGGACTCAAAAGACCAAGATTCCTTGCGAAAAGAACATGTGCCAATTCAGAAAACAAATTCCCGTTCCTTTTGATGGGGAAATCCCGTTAGACTATACATGACCAAATATGCAGGTTAGAAAAGGAGTAACCCAGGGGTCATTTTCGGGTTTTTAAAAACCGTAATATGAGCAAATTCCGGTTATTCAAAGGGGTTAATGGTGTTTACATGGCCGTGCGCAACCGGGTTATTGCTAATATTATGGTTAGAAAAGGGTTATTGATGCATGGAAACGTAGTCAATGAAGCGCTGCGCGTGACGAGTGGACTGGACGTCTGCCCTCCTCAGTTTGGTCTGAACTGGTGATAGTTTACGTCTTACAATACGGGAATTTTATCCAGAAGAATTCTTTCTCCTGAAAATCTGTTGTTCTTTCCCCCCCCGTAATGTTATGGTTTGACTGTTTCTATAGTCATCATGATTTACTCCCTGGCTCTCGTCTGTCCTCCCTCTGTCTGGCCCTCTGTCCAGTCAGCGTGTCCCCCGCTGTTGTGTAAATAAGGTGAGAGTTAAAAGATGAGACAGCTCTGCTCTGACCAGCAGAACGCTCAAGGTCACCTCTCGCTCCGTCAGCAGTGCTGCAGCACTGAGAACCAGGAGCACACACTGCTCCACCAGAGCAGCCGGCAGACGGAGGCAGAGAGATGGGGAACAAAGACTGTAACTGCAAAAAACTGCTTTGGGTCATCTGCCATCTTTCTAAGAAACTTAGATTCCTGAAACACCAGTTTGCATCTATCCATCCATTAACTTCTCCTTGAGAGTTTAAATAGTCTTAACTGTTTGCAGGTAAATGAGAAGGAATCAGTTTGTATCATGAAAACAATCCCAGCTCAAAGCTTAGATGGTTGGAATCAACAAATTAGTTGAGACTTGGTCCCTGTATGAAAAAAATTTGCATTAAAACTAACTAATTCAAAACTGCTGGAATTTGTTGTCGGTAATGTTTTCCCACCATCATGGCTGCTTGGCATCCTTTTGTTTCAACAGTGGAAACATTGTCCAGAGGTATTATGTTAATATCTGCCACATGCTTGGGTCGAAATACCAAATAGAGACAGTATAAAGGAGGCCTTTTCAGCCATGTCTGTACAGATCTGTTCATAGCAGCCAGTCTATAGGGGGTGGAGTTAGCCACAGCCCTTCACCCCACTCTAGTCTTCTGTTTGCTGTGCCCAATAAAACCTGCAAATCAGGGTTTGGTATGTACCTTAGTATGGGGGTCAGGGTTCGGTACGTACCTCCTTATGGGGGTCAGGGTTCGGTACGTACCTCGGTATGGGGGTCAGGGTTCGGTACGTACCTCCTTATGGGGGTCAGGGTTTGGTACGTACCTCGGTATGGGGGTCAGGGTTCGGTACGTACCTCCTTATGGGGGTCAGGGTTTGGTACGTACCTCGGTATGGGGGTCAGGGCTCGGTACGTACTTTGGTATGGGGGTCAGGGTTCGGTACGTACCTCGGTATGGGGGTCAGGGTTTGGTACGTACCTCGGTACGTACCTCGGTATGGGGGTTAGGGTTTGGTATGCACCTCGGTATGGGGGTCAGGGCTCGGTACGTACCTCGGTATGGGGGTCAGGGTTTGGTACGCACTTCCTTATGGGGGTCAGGGTTTGGTACGTACCTCGGTATGGGGGTCAGGGTTTGGTACGTACCTTGGTATAGGGGTCAGGGTTCGGTAAGCACCTCGGTATGGGGGTCAGGGTTTGGTACGTACCTCGGTATGGGGGTCAGGGCTTGGTACGTACCTCGGTATGGGGGTCAGTGTTTGGTACGTACCTCGGTATGGGGGTCAGGGCTTGGTACGTACCTCGGTATGGGGGTCAGTGTTTGGTACGTACCTCGGTATGGGGGTCAGGGTTCGGTACGTACCTCGGTATGGGGGTCAGGGCTCGGTACGTACCTCGGTATGGGGGTCAGGGTTTGGTACGTACCTCGGTATGGGGGTCAGGGTTTGGTACGTACCTCGGTATGGGGGTCAGGGTTTGGTACGTACCTCAGTATGGGGGTCAGGGTTTGGTACATACCTCGGTATGGGGGTCAGGGTTTGGTACGTACCTCGGTATGGGGGTCAGGGTTTGGTACGTACCTCGGTATGGGGGTCAGTGTTTGGTACGTACCTTGGTATGGGGTCAGGGCGCGGTACGTACCTCGGTATGGGGGTCAGGATTCGGTACGTACCTCGGTATGGGGGTCA
Source organism: Cololabis saira (assembly GCF_033807715.1). Lineage (NCBI taxonomy): Eukaryota > Metazoa > Chordata > Actinopteri > Beloniformes > Belonidae > Cololabis > Cololabis saira. The sequence continues at coordinate 1,543,346 of NC_084600.1, read as the reverse complement.
GGGTTCGGTACGTACCTCGGTATGGGGGTCAGGGTTCAGTACGTACCTCGGTATGGGGGTCAGGGTTTGGTACGTACCTCGGAATGGGGGTCAGGGTTCGTTACGTACCTCGGTATGGGGGTCACGGTTCGGTACACACCTCGGAATGGGGGTCAGGGTTCGTTACGTACCTCAGTATGGGGGTCACGGTTCGGTACACACCTCGGAATGGGGGTCAGGGTTCGTTACGTACCTCAGTATGGGGGTCAGGGTTCGGTACGTACCTTGGTATGGGGGTCAGGGTTCAGTACGTACCTCGGTATGGGGGTCAGGGTTCGGTACGTACCTCAGTATGGGGGTCAGGGTTCGGTACGTACCTCGGTATGGGGGTCAGGGTTCAGTACGTACCTCGGTATGGGGGTCAGGGCTCGGTACGTACCTCGGTATGGGGGTCAGGGTTCAGTACGTACCTCAGTATGGGGGTCAGGGATCGGTACGTACCTCGGTATGGGGGTCAGTGTTTGGTACGTACCTCGGTATGGGGGTCAGTGTTTGGTACGTACCTCGGTATGGGGGTCACGGTTCGGTACGTACCTCGGTATGGGGGTCAGTGTTTGGTACGTATCTCGGTATGGGGGTCAGGGTTTGGTACGTACCTCGGTATGGGGGTCAGGGTTTGGTACGTACCTCGGTATGGGGGTCAGTGTTTGGTACGTACCTCGGTATGGGGGTCAGGGTTTGGTACGTACCTCGGTATGGGGGTCAGGGTTTGGTACGTACCTCGGTATGGGGGTCAGGGTTTGGTACGTACCTCAGTATGGGGGTCAGGGTTTGGTACATACCTCGGTATGGGGGTCAGGGTTTGGTACCTATCTCGGTATGGGGGTCAGGGTTTGGTACGTATCTCGGTATGGGGGTCAGGGTTTGGTACGTACCTCGGTATGGGGGTCAGTGTTTGGTACGTACCTTGGTATGGGGGTCAGGGTTTGGTACGTACCTCGGTATGGGGGTCAGGGTTTGGTACGTACCTCAGTATGGGGGTCAGGGTTCGGTACGTACCTCGGTATGGGGGTCAGGGTTTGGTACGTACCTCGGTATGGGGGTCAGGGTTTGGTACGTACCTCAGTATGGGGGTCAGGGTTTGGTACAGGAAAAAAGCAACAAAAAGTGTAAGACTAGCTTTTTTTCACTTATGACACATAGACCCTGTCACATGCACACATGGACATATGGAGACATGGACACATGAATCCTAGACACATGGACACATGGACCCTGGACACATGCACACATGGACACATGGACACATGGACGTTAGCAAGAATTGCGTTGTGTATTGCGAGCTGTTTCATGTTTTCTGAGCATGCTGAGGTTGAACTCACTGACTTGGATTTATATAGCGCCCTTCAAGGCACCCAGAGCGCTTTACAGAGATCATTATTCATTCATACACATCCTCACTGGTGGTGATAGCTACATTTTGTAGCCACAGCTGCCCTGGGGCAGACTGACGGAAGCGTGGCTGCCATATCGCGCCAAACGGCCCCTCCGACCACCACCAACATTCAAACACATTCACACGGGTTAGTGATAAGTTTGCAAAGTTGAGCTTTATTGGTGGCACGTGGTGACCAAACACCTCCCTACTACACGTTACTGCTTTCTGCTCTCACTTGTCATCCATGGACACTGTCAGAATCGTGTGTGTGTGTGTGTGTGTGTGTGTGTGTGTGTGTGTGTGTGTGTGTGTGTGTGTGTGTGTGTGTGTGTGTGTGTGTGTGTGTGTGTGTGTGTGTGTGTGTGTGTGTGTGTGTGTGTGTGTGTGTGTGGGCAGGCAGAACAACAGAGGGCATAGAATCGGACTGATGCAAAGGACGGCTTATTTTCCTAACCGTGACTGATAAACTGCAGCTGTCCAAACTGACTCTCTCTCCCTCTTCATGGACACGACACACACCATGTTTAAAATCTTACAGAACCCGCCTTCTGTTCTGCATAAATATGACTTATGGCATCACACATTTTCACACACACTGTAAAACCTGTTCAGGGAAACCCAGTCAAGCAATTGTGCACGAGGAAGTTATGCATTTAAGCAGCGAAATGATCCCTACTTGTGAGCTGCAAAAACATGCATTTAAGGCCCAATTTAAAGGTGAAATTTGAGTCAAGTGTTGTCAGGATGAGGGATAAAAGCCAGGTATGAATGGACCGCAGAGTTTATTTCAAGAATACAGCCGTTAATGCTCATGGTGTAAAATGCTATTAAACTATATCTGAAGATTTTAAACTCCACCAGTCGATAGTGAGACACACTGTGTACAAATGGAGAAAATTCAAGAGTAGCACTACCTTGGACCCATAGATCTTTGGAAAGTGAAGGTATGTTATAGTCTGTGAAGTTGTAAAGGCCCTCAGTGTAAGCCAGTAAATGCCTCTTTCATAATGGTCAGTGTTGAATACCGAGCCCGCCATCTGGAGAACACTGAGCAACCTGTGAGCATGGCAAAGCCGCGAGGAGAAAGCCACTGCTCTCCAAAACCAGCATTGCTGGCTGCCTGCAGTTTGAGAAACACGTGGACAAGCCAGAGAGCTGCTGGAAACTCTATGTCCCACAAGGGAAACATCTTGGTGGTGGACTTGTTGTTTTGGCCTTCATTGAAGGAGCAATGAATTCTGGATTTAACAGTAGGAAATGTCAGGACGTCCAGCAGTTAGCTGGACGTCCACGGAAAGTGGGTCAGAACATGGAAAAATATACCAAAGGAAACAAGATGATCTGCCAAAGAAAGTAAAAAATAATATTAAAGCTGATGTTTTCCTCTGTTCGCAGGAATGTGATAAAGTTCCTTGCCAGAAAGCTTAAACTGGTTATTCTTGAACATAACCGTGCAACAGATAGTACTTAACAATGCTGTCTGATTAAATCAATAAAAAAATGTTAAAGATAGTTTTTTTGTGATTCATTTTGCCTACAGTGTTAAATATGCAGAAATGTAGAAAATTCTGATGGGTTTGCAAACTTTTAAGCTCAACAATGCACCATGTTTCAGCCAGAGCTGGGTAGAGTAGCCAAAAATTGTACTCAAGTAAAAGTACTGTTACTTCAGAATAATATGACTCAAGTAGAAGTAAAAAGTAGTCATCCAAATAATTACTTGAGTAAAAGTAAAAAAGTACTTGAAAAACTACTCAAGTACTGAGTAACTGTTGAGTAACGTCTGATTTATTTTTTTAACACAACCATTCAAACAGGCAAAAGTAAAAAAAAGAATCATATTCAGGCAAATTAAATCAATAAAATAATAAAATAAATACAAAATTAAAAAATAGCTTAAATTAAATTCAAGTACTTTAATACATAATAAATAAAATAATAACAGAATAAAAAATAAATTAAGCACAAGTAGCAAAACATTTCAAGCCTTTGTACTTTTCTTTTTTATTCAGGCAGAACTAGAACAAACATGAACTCATAGAAACTCCGTGTGTGTTTGAGTCTGTGTAAATGTGACAAAACATGCAAAAACTAACACTTTTCCCAAAGAATCACTCAGTGATGTCATGAGATTGACGCGTACGTGGATAAAAGGGATAAAAGAAAAGTAACAGCTCAACGTAGCCTAATGTAGCGGAGTAAGAGAAACAGTTTCTTCTTCACAAATCTACTCAAGTAAAAGTACAAAGTATAGTGATTCAAAACTACTCCTAAAAGTACAACATTTCCCAAAACTTACTCAAGTAAATGTAACGGAGTAAAAGTAACTCGTTACTACCCACCTCTGGTTTCAGCTATGACTGTAACAGTCGACACTAAACTTATTTTAATTTTTCTTGACCGGATCGTTGATGAGCAAGACTCACGTATGTAGGGTTGAATTTTCATGTCACAAAGTCCTAATTTTATTAATTGGATATAGTTTTATTGCAACTGTCCTTTCCATCATTCACATTATGCCTGAGGTACAATTATGTCATTTAAAAAAAATCAACGACTCTTCAATGAGCACACATTCACAACTTTGCAATATGCTGTCCAGTTTCCACTAATTTCCACTAAATGTGCGTCATTTCTAATAACTTTTCCTTGATGGGAATTTGGAGCCATTCGTCTACTAAACTGCACATTCCTGCAGTTATTGTCCTTAACTCTTATATCAACTGGTTAACATTAATAAATAAGCCATCAGAGGATTTGATATGCAATCACAGGCCAAAACACTCAGAGGATCTGTTTCTTTTGGTTCATCCAAATTTACAATTTGGATCAGTTTCTTGAGAAAGTGAACAAGTGTGGGAGCTGAGTCATCACCTCTGGCTAATGTTGAGTTTACATTCTCTGCCGCTGGAGAGAAAATCCACTTAGTGGTTTCACTGCTTCTGTTTTGGTACTTAACTTGTTTTTTTGTGTTTTTTTTTCTCCTTCTCTCTTTTGTCATGTTAGGCTGCTGCAGAGATGACCAGTGGATCAGCAGGTACGGCCTATTTCTCCTTTGAAAGTGAGTGTGTTTGTTCTCTTTAGTGAGCATTTGCAATAATATCTGGTCTAAGGATGGGAATCGAGAACTGGTTCTTGTTCGGAACCGGTTCCCAGTGTTTCAATTCCTTGGAATCGTTTGCAGATTCCCTTTTCGATTCCAGTGGGAACGAACGATGTCATTACACACGTTGCATAAGCCAGCAGTCAATAGTAAACACGGCGCCCCCGCAATACAAACGCTCAATAGTCTGGTTACATTTCAGTAAAAAACAGGGCAACTTGAAATACTTGCTAAGTGAATATTTCGTCAAAGGGAGGAAATACTACCAACATGCAAAAACATTAGTATACACAGCAGCAATAACAATCAATCAATGTCGCGTTTTCGATCCGCTCTGGACTAATGTCAGTAATTCTCAGCCCAGCAGCAGCAGCAACGTTAGGTAGTACTTAGCTAATAATATTGCTGGTAACTAATTAACTAACGAACGGTGCCTATCATATTAACGCCATTTGTCTAATTGTTATCCTTTTTTTCCAAATGAGAATCGATAAAGAACCGAATCATAAGCAGAATTGAAAATGGAATTGGAATCGTAAAAATCTTATTCATTCCCATCCCTAATCTGGTCGTGTGTGAGTGTGTGTAGGTGGGGGGGTTGTCTTGTGCATTCACCATCCTTTTTGCTGGATTGTTTGTGTTCCCATTTGGGATAAAACTCACTTGTGGGTGTGCCATGATTCCTGGGTAAAATGTTAAACCTCATCCACAAAAAAACCCCCAACAACAGAAAGACACACACACACACTCGCACTAATACTCTCACTTGTTAACATACACACACATATTTAGGGCCAAACACAGAGCAAAGCACACAAGCCAGTTCTTCTCTGAAGTTCTGTTTCGGAGGGATTTGCACGCGGTTACATAAAAGGCTGCCGTGTTTTCTTCTTCTCCCCTTTCTCTGCTCTCTAAAAGTCCTCCCTGAAACCGTGATACAGGAGGATACACAGGATGATTAATGACGCGAACTCTGACCACATCAGTGTCTCTCATCCTCAGAGCGTGCCTGTGGTGCTGGGCACTCACATGCAGGCGTCGTGGAGACGGTAGCTCAGCGACACCCGGGGAGGTGTCGTGGCGACAGGGTCACATTCGCTGCGCTGTAGGCTTGTTTACTTTTGTGTGTTTGTGCGCACGCGTGCGTATGTGAGTACGTCGGGGTGTCTCCAATGTGGCGCTACCACCAGTCAGGGTCACGTTACTGTCAGAGGTAGTCCACCAAGAAGAGGTGCATGCTGGGTAATGAGCCCCCGGGGGCTCCAGCAGGGTCAGAGGTGATGCTGTATGCACTGCAAAAACTCCAAATCTTACCAGGAATATTTGTCTTATTTCTAGTTAAAAAAGTTAAAAGTAATATATAATTACAAAATATGGACAGTATATACATAGCAGTGGAGATAAAAAGATAAAAAATATAAGATAAAAAATAGTGCAAAGGAAAGAAAAACGCAGGTAGAATGAGTGTGAGGTAGACAGGTATTGCATGGATATTGCACATATGATTATTGCACATCTAGTTATTGCTGTAATGAAAAAAATCTCATTACACTTAAAACAAGAGTCATCACCAGAAAAATAACTTATTTGACATTTTCACCTGTTTCAATTAAGTTTTCACTTGAAATATGTAGAAATATCTGCCAGTAGGACAAGATTTATCTTCTCATTACAAGCAAAAAAATCTTGTTCCACTGGCAGATTTGTCTACTTATCTTAAGTGAAAATTTACTTGAAACAGGTGAAAATTGTTGTTTTTTCCAGTGATGAGTCTTGTTTTTAGTGTAATGAGATTTTTTCAACTAAAAACGAGACATTTTAACTAGAAATAAGACAAATATTCTTGTTAAGATTTTGAGTTTTTGCAGTGTGTGGCATGCGGCGCGGCTGAGAGGGTGCATGTTTGTGTATTTGCAAGAGTAGAAAAACATTTTATACAAACAAAGCAGTGCAGAGAGAGGAGTATCGATGAAATCTGCCGTTTGGGCTTTCATGATTCAGGTTTGTTTTCACACTTGAGAGGGTTTATTTTCTCCTCTGATATCAGGAAACACTTTTGCCACTTTGACAAAAATCCTTTTCCAGTCAATCGGTGTTTGCCGGCCTGTGTGGTCTGGGTCTCCGCTGCTAAGCGGCAGGATACGATATGGTCGTATCTGAACTCACATAGCTGACATTCACTCCGCTGTCTGTCAGATAAACGGGGAATTCCTCCTGGGAGTCTCAACCGCAGCTACTGGTGTTCACTCACACTGTGCTCCCCACTGGTTGCTTCCCTATCGGACAGCAGATTATTGTAATTACCCCCAGCATGCATCTTTGATGTGTTTATTTACTGTGACAGCTTTATTGAATATCTGTGGACGTGTCTAAGAAGGGAATTTGCGGCATGTTGGTATGTGGTTCAGATCAACTCTACCCTCGAGCAACTGAGAAAAAAATGGTTTAATTCCTGCAAAGATCTTTTTTCAATTCTGGAGATTTATTTTTGTTGCATCGAAAGATTATTTCTGTGAGGAAAATGACCCCTTATTCTGTTTAAACATGTCTCTCCATGGTGCTTGCAGACTGCACAAAAGTAATTAACTTGAATTAGTAATTACAAAAATCCGCCTCGCCTTGATGTCTCTTTCCCACACGAGAAAGTTTGTTGTCCTGGTTAGCTAAGCCTGCAATCAGGCCTTATTTAAGATCCAAATTCTAGATTATACATTAGCAAAAGGAAGTAATAATTAAATAACCTGTGTGAAATAGGTATTGAACCTTGACTAATGACGACTAACAATGACACAACAGAAGGTTTAACAGCTAGGCTGGTTCTCAGAGCGAAACGTAGCACTTTGAGGCTCAACATTTGTACACTGCAAAACCGACCCCTCACACATAGGTTACTGTTCATAAAACTAGTTAAAATGTCTTATTTTAAGCAAAAAGGTCTTTGATGTTGCTTAAATATTCATGAATACATGGTGACATGTTGGTTTCACAAGTCCCTGAACACTTGGAGAGAAAGCCAGTTGCTTTCCTCTGAGACTGGGCTAAATATGAACAACATTCCCTCTCTGATATCTTCTGGAGTTTTTCTATATTACTGTGAAACAATACAGTTCAACAAGATCTTATGATCTCAAGTGGAAGATCTCGCTCTGATCAACAACGGAGTATTGAAAGTGCCCTATGCCAGTGGGTATTCTACAGTCCTGAATCCAGGCGTTGAACACGATTATGTACATCTGACTGACATAATGCCAGCGGTGTTACACACGGTCCCTTTCAGTGTCATTGTAATGACAGTAGACTGAAATTCAGGGTGCTCTTTGTTCAGCTCGTGTGATCAGTGTTATGTAATTGCTTTCTTGTAATATTCCCAATTGTGATGAGGAAGTCATCAGACAGCCCCATTAGAGTTAAAGGAGCATGAGGCAGGATTGAGGCAGGATTTATGAAAAAAATTCGTATACGTTTTAAGTTTTCTAGTAATAATGTCAGATGGAGCGTTGCAAACGAAAACGAATCAGCCCTCTAGTATATCTCTCCTTTGCCTTGAACAGGCTGTGTGCTGCAAAATGTGCTGCAATTCGGACTCCGAATTTCCCGCGCTGGGCTGCGGATGTGACGTCACATGACGCTGCATGCACGTTCTCCCCGTTCTCCCGTGCCGGCTTCACTGTTGGCTGCAGTACCCCCGACGGCCGTCGTGCTGAAGGGTGGCGCTAGAGAGTCTCATTTCTTAAAAGGAGCCTCATGCTCCTTTAAATAGTTTTTTAGACTGATTATGTTGTTACCGCCACTCCAATATGCAAAAGTGTTTCTGAAATACTTCTAGGTTCATAAGTTTTTCAAAGATGTTTGTTGAATGTTTGAAGATGCCGTTAATCTCAAATTCTGCTTGAAAAAATGGCAACAATTGTTCAGATCTGGATAACACTGTCGTCTCTCACACACTCCCATGCCTCGTTCCCATCGCTCTGAAGAGGTCACCTTATTCATTGCCCTGATTGGTCGTTGCGCTAATAAACTGCATGCAAAGACAGTTGGAAAAGTAATTGTTGGTCCCGCTGCTTGGAGCGGAAGGCCCTATGGATCATTTTTCAAAATGTGGGTCTGATCCCTCATAGTAGAAACACAGAGGTCGTGCTCCGTCTTCTTGTTCAGATATGTCAAACCTTAGAGTTAGTTTTGCAATTCATAACTTCTGATTCCACGGAAGTTAATACGTGAAACTACTTTTTACCACAAATCATCAACTTTAGTATCCTTACTCCTGAAAAGATAGTTTAATCTAAGTGTGAGAATACCAGGACACTGAATGGTAACGTAACTTCAGCATTGAAATGTTGAGTTTGAGTACACAACTTTTCATTGCCAGTCACTTTTGAAAATGCTCCCATGTTGCAGAAAGCTTGGGATGGGAATACTCAGAATGTTTCTCTCAATAGGCCACATATGCGAATGCTGCAACCAGAATGGATGGGATCATTATACTCATGTAAAGAAAGTGGAATCACATGCAAGACTGCCATGCCAGTGATGACAAAGCTTATAACATAAGTGTAGTTCCCTGTGTTGCTTCAGCCGTAATTGTCAAAATAAAGCTACATTTTCAGAAGATGTTTCTACTCACTATGTTTCGGTGCTTTATATCAGTTAGCCAGGACGTCGAAACCACTGACAGTTAGAGTGAATAAACTGGTATTTCTCATATACATTATTGCGGTGGTCAACTGGGAGACCTCGTGTCATGACATTCATGCTGATGTTACATGTACCATCCACCTTAACATTTTTGCAGATGCAGCACATCCTGTCCTAGGAAGTGGTCTTTCATGATGACAGTGTGCCTTGCCATTTTGCAAAAAAATAAAAAAATGAACAACAACAGAGCTGCTTAAACCAAAAACAGCCCTATTTTTGTCTTAAATCTGATGTAGTTATTTGAACTCTGAATTTAACAGTAGTGTGTAGTGACTTCACTTGGACTGAGGCCTTGATTTGGAAGACTTTGGGACATGCCTGGAACAGGTCCCTTGGGCGGTGTACAGAAGGAATCTTGACCAGATGCCCAAACCAGACACCTTCAACTGGCTCGATGAAAAACCTAGGCATGCTTGAGGAAGATCATTCAGCGACTTGTATCAGTGATCTTATGCCTTTGGTCACCACCCACAGCCTAGGGCCATAGAGCTGGTACACACCGTAGATACATTGATGAATCATCTCTCCCTTTGCCACAACAAACCAGTACAGCATCCACATCACTACTGACCCTGCCCCAATACGTACCTCCCGCTCCAATTGATGATCAAAAGCCCCCAGTACTAACATCCCAGATATTATCAATTCATGGCCAACCTGAGGTGGGAAAACCCGGGAAAAAGGGAGTCCAACACCTACCAGAAGTGAGTCTGATGGTGCTTTCACACCTGTCCCGTTTGGAGCAGTTGTTCCGAAACAGGGAGCGTTTCCCCCTAAAGATCGGTTCGTTTGATATATGTGAACACAGCAATCGCGCTTGGATGCGGCACAAAACAAACGAGCCAAGGAGAGGTGGTCTCTGCTCGCTTCCATTCCTGGAGACCTGAGGAGGTCCTAGACCTGGAGACGGTTCGTTTGCAGTGAGAACATAATCAACACAGCACACAGAAACACACAGAAACAAACTAGCCACAATCGCTTACGATGCTCCATAGTTGTTAATAAAATTGTCAAAATAAAATTGAATTGTTGTTTTTCCCGGGGTACGGAAGAGGAAACTCCTTCCGTGTTCATTTCTGACCAATGAGAGAACAGTTGGTTTGCGCATGGCATTTGTTAACAACTTTGAAACACTACAGATGGTTGCCTTGTGAACACAAATGCCAAAAATGAAAAACGAAAAAATTGTATCGATTTATCCCCTTAATTGGAACAAAACAAACGGGCCACAGGTCTGAAAGCACCCTGACTAATGGCGCTTTTACACTAGTACCTACTCAGCACGACTCGCCACGCCCCTGTTTTGCGCTTTTACACTAGGGGTTGAGGCGGGTGGAGGCTGCTGAGTTGATACTTTTCCTGTATCTATTCTTTTTTTTTTTTTTTGACCTTGTCTGCACACATATTATTGATTGATACCATGACGGTAGAAACCAAAAGTGTATATATGTGCATTATTACTATATGTAATATACATATATATACGCACACATATGCGTACACATACATAAATATACACATACAAACCCAGTGTGTTTTTTTTTTTTTTTTTTTTGGGGGGGGGGGGGGGGGGGGGGGGTGTGACGACACCCACTGCCAATCCAGGAAGCAGGAACACACGGAGACACACGTCAAGCACTGGAAATCTGCAACAAAAAAAAAAAACCACAAACAAAGCACGAAACCGGCACGGAGCCAACCAAAACAATAACAGCAATCGACCTAAATCTTGAGATCTGATCGCAGTCTGAGCTAAGCTATCGCTACCGCTACCTAAACCCAAAAACTAGAGAGCCAGCATGCAGGTGAACAAGCCAGTGTGTATGTCTATGTGTGTGTGTGTGTATGTATATGATCATGCGTGTGTGTGTGTGTGTGTGTGTGTGTGTATGCATGTGACTAAGTGACTATATGTGTGTGTGTGTGTGTGTGTATGTGTGTGTGTGTGTGTGTGTGTGTGTGTGTGTGTGTGTGTGTGTGTGTGTGTGTGTGTGTGTAATAAACCAAATAAAGCTCCACCTGAAGTGTATCTATAGTGGGGGAGGGGGGGGAGCAACCCCGCCACCCGCGAGACCAGAGGCCGACACGGAAGAGCCCGGAACCCAGGCCACCGGCAACCCCACAGAGGGGAGAAGTAGGAGGGAGGCAACCCACCGCCTGCGAGGCCCCCCCCCCCCCGGCGGCGGCCGAGGGGGCCCGCGGGCGGGGCCCCCACGGCGCGGGAAGAAGCAGCCAGGGATCCCGCGGCGGCGGACCGCGACCCAGGCAATCCCCGGCCACCCGGTCCGGGCCGGACACGCGGCCAGGAGGCCCTCACCCTTCAGGCCAACGACCCCCACCCGGCAGGGGGCCAGCCTGCCCGGAGAGACAGAGCCGCCCCGGCCGCCGATGCGGGCAGGCGCACCCGTCCCCCACGAAAGTGGCCCTCCAAGACCAGAGGGGCGCCCCGCCGCAGAGGCAGCGGGGGGGACCGGAGACGGGCCCGGAGAGAGGGAACCCCCCAACAAGGCGACACCCGTGCAGGCCTGACAACGGAGGGCCCCAGACCCAGGCATCCCATTCATTCATCCATTCACCTATCCGATACCTATACTAATAATAATATAATATACTATACATAATAATAATACTAATAATAATAATAATAATACTAATAATAATAATAATAATAACCATCTTTGTATAATATAATATTCATAAATTATTAAGTTTTGATGTCCTGCCAATGGAGGCTCAGATCCTCCATGGCAGGACCCTTCCATACCGCATTCTCACCGACACAGACATACAATCACGCACCGTTTCCCCCTCCCCGGGGGGGTCAAGCACCGCCAGAAGGCACCCCAGGCTGCACGGCGGGCCCCGCCAGGCCCGGGTAACCCGACCCACCCGTCCCAGGCCGGTGAGGGAACGCGGGTGATGTGGGACCCCCTCCCGCCCCTGGTGTTGAGTGCGTGTGATTAATGCCATAAAAACAGGGAGGGGGGAGGGCCAAGTATCGATTGACACCGACCCCCCCCCCCCCCCCTCCCGAACTACGTGTCCTTGTCAAATGTATTTATTAAGTGTTGACTGTGCAGTGTCTATTTTGCTGTTAAAACCGTGAGGCGGGGAGTGCCGGGCCACGCGGGACGGTGCCCCCCACGACCCGGACCCCCCGCCCTTCGCCTATGTACGTATGAATCGTGTAGGGGGGGGAAAGAGGGGGAGCGGAGGCCGAAGCCAGGAAGCAGGACCAGCAAAGCCGGCCCTGATAAGACACCCGCGTCCCCCCACCGGCCATCCAGTAGACGGGGGGCGGCCCCCCGGGCCGGGCCAGGGCCCCACCGTACCTCCACGGGCGCCCCCGGCGCCGCCGGAGCCCCCAGACGGAGGGGGAAACGGTCCAGCATCCTCCCATTCATACTGACAACATAAGACATAGATACCTGGGAATGGTGCCACCCCGCCGCCGCGCCCGCCCGTGCACCCCCCGGTCAGGGGAGGCCCGCTCCCCGGACCCGGCCCGACCCCCCCCCCGAGGCCACCCCGGCGGACACCCCAAGGGTCACGGAGTCCCCACATCTGCAGGGGCACTTGGCCCCCGCCCAGCGACGGAGGACCAAGGCAGCAATGCCCCCCCAGCGCAGACAGCCACCCCCCACCCTCCGGGTGGGACCCCCACGTCCACGGCCCAGCCCCCCCCGGGAGGCCCGGAGACGCCCAAGCCACAGCCCCCCGCCCGAACCCTCCCCAGCCACCCCCCCCACCGCCATGAGGAAACCCCCCCCACAGGCCCCCAAGGCCCCCACCGGCTAGGGACAGGGCCCCGCGGCCCCCCCCACCGCCCCCCAGGGGCCACCAGAGGCCCGCGCCCCAGACCCCCCAAGCCGACCCCCAACCCCAAGGGCTACGAGATCACCACCCCCCCCGCCCCCACTAGGTAACGAAGCCAATAAACGGGGACCACAGAGAGTGCAATTCAGCCGAATGTTGTTCAGTGGAGGCAGACATTATCTCACTACTAATATGATCTGATAAAAGATTCCTAAAATGGTTGATACATAAACTGGATTTTTGTTTCCAATTTACTAGAATGGTTTTCTTTGCGATACATAAGGCAGTGAGAACCCGGTGTGTCCAATTAGGATCTATTTGAGTGTCTCCCAGGTGACCTAATATACATACCGTGGGGCACACTGGGATTCTGTGGTTGATCCATGTGGATAAATCCTCACAAATCTCCTTCCAGAACCTCTGTACCGGTGTACAGAACCATAAAGCATGCATATAATTATCTGGGGTGTTCTCTGTGCACTGTGAACAGATATTAGAGGTGACAAAGCCCATCTGGAATATCCTTTGTCCAGTATAATGTATTCTATGAAGAACTTTGTACTGTATAAGTTGTAGGTTTGGGTTTTTAGTCATAGTAAAAGTATTTAAGCATATTTGTGACCAAGAAAACTGGTCAGTATTCAGAGAGAGATCCGCCTCCCACTTGGAGATCGGGAGAGAGACTGAATCGTCCAGTTTAGACACTAACCTGTAGAGTTTTGATAACAACTTTAAAGTGCTTAGATTCAATAAATCTATTATCTTAGCGGGAAGTTATAAATCTAATTGGCTAATTTTGTATGTTTTATTTATTATTGCCTTAAGTTGTTGATACTCTAAAAATGTATTCCTGCTAACTCCGTATTGAACAATAAGTGTATTGAAAGGTACAAACTGTCCTCCTACAATTACGTGCTGTAAGTACCATATTCCTTGATCCCTCCATTGAACGAAGTTAACCATCTTTTTATCATTTTTCACGATGTCTGGGTTGTTCCATATGGGTGTACGGTCACATGGAAAAAGTGAAATTTTAGCTATTTTAAGAAATTCCCACCAAGCTGATAAAGTTGTGCTAATATTAATGCTTTTGAAACATGGATGATGTTTGATACTTTGACTAATGAATGGTAACTCTGAGATTTCTAGTTCATTACAAAACACTTGCTCTGAGTCCAGCCATTGACTATCTAAAGGATGATCTTTTGACCATTTTACAATATACTGTAACTTACTGGCTATGAAGTAATACTGAAAATTAGGTAATTCTAAACCTCCATATTCTTTGGATTTTTGCAATGTCTTTAAACTAATACGTGGAGTTTTATTTTTCCACAGAAATTTTGATACATATGAGTCCAACAATTTAAACCAGGAAAGAGGGGGTTTGCATGGTATCATTGAGAAAAAATAATTAACTTTTGGTAAAACCATCATTTTAATGGTGGCTATTCTACCCATGAGCGAAATGGGGAGAGAGCTCCATCTGGAAAGATCATCTTCTATTTTCTTTATAAGCTGAACATGATTTAATTTTATTAACTCTGACAGCCTAGGGGAGATGTTTATGCCTAAATATCTAATGTTCCCTGATTGTAATTGAGTATTTGTTATATTCCTAAAATTGCAGTTAACACACAAAACAGTGGATTTAGACCAATTAACAGAATAATCAGACAGAGATGAAAATCCCTCTATAAGTGCAATTGTCTGTGATAGTGAAGATCGTGAGTTCTGGAGGAAGAGGAGTACGTCATCCGCATAAAGACTTATTTTGTGCTCTAATATTTTACATTGTATACCTTTAATATTTAGATTTTGTCTAATAGCTGCTGCTAAAGGTTCAATAAATATTGCAAATAATGAGGGAGAGAGAGGGCAACCCTGTCTAGTGCCTCTTTGCAAGGTAAAACTTGTAAAGATTTGGTCATTTGTCCTTACACGTGCCTTGGGAGAGCTGTATAATATTTTTATCCAGTCAATGAAAGATTCGCCAAATCCAAATTTATGCAAAGTTGCCAATAGAAACTTCCAATTTACCTTATCAAATGCTTTTTCCGCGTATAAGGATATAATAGTAGTCTCCTGTTTATTGATACTCGAATAGTCTATAATATTTAATAATCTGCGAATATTAGTAGACGAATGTCTGCCTTTAATGAAGCCTGTTTGATCCGGATGTATAATAGAAGGGGTGACTCTTTTCAGACGTTCAGTAATGGCCTTGCTAATTATTTTAAGGTCTACATTTATCAATGAAATTGGGCGGTAGCTCGATGGGAGCAAGGGATCCTTGTCCGGTTTTAATAAAAGACTAATATTAGCAGAGTTCATATTTAAGGGTAAGCTTTTATTCTCCCTAGCATTTAGAATCATTTTATAAAATGTTGGTGCTAATATGCTCCAGAATTCCTTGTAAAATTCAGCTGGGAAACCATCTGGGCCCGGAGCTTTATTATTGGGTACATGTTGAAGAGCTTCATGGAGTTCTCCTATTGAGAGCGGTGAGTCTAAATTCGTAACCTGTTCCTGATGTAACTTCGGCAGATTAATGTCTCCAAGAAACTCATTAATGGATTGATCAGATGGTTCAATTTGTGACGAGTATAATTTATAGTAAAAGTCTCTAAAGACTGAATTTATTAAACAGGGGTCATGTGTAACTCCCCCTGACTGGTCCTTAATGGATGTTATGGTTGTTTTTTCTTTGTTTATTTTTAATTGATTGGCTAAGTATTTTCCCGATCTGTTAGCATGTGCAAAGTTTTCCAGGCGAAGCCTTTGTACTAGAAACTGTGTTTTTGCGTCAATTATTTTATTTAATTCTATTTTAGTTTTCCTTATTCTGTTAAGGATACGTTCATCTGCAGAGGTCCGGAAGGCCTCCTCTAGCGTCTTTATTTCACATTCTAATTATTTTGTTTTTAAGTTGTCTTTTTTTTTCTTATTTGAAGAAAAGGAAATTATTTTGCCTCGCATTACTGCTTTTCCTGCTTCCCATAGAACGCTCGCTGATATTTCCGGCTGGTCGTTATTTTGTAAAAATATATCCCATTCTTTCTTAAAAAAATTAATAAAGTCGGGGTCTTTGAGCAATGATGTATTAAATCTCCAAACTTTGGAGGATGATACGCTCTCCCTCTTCCCCAGAGTGAAAGAAACAGGTGCGTGATCGCTAATAATGATTGGGTGAATTTGTGATTCTGAGATATCTCTCATCAGAGAGCTACTGACTAAAAAATAATCTAACCTAGAATATGAGTGATGAACGGCTGAGAAAAAAGTGTAGTTCCTAAGGGTTGGGTGTAAAGAGCGCCATGTATCGTAAAGACCCAGATCATTCATGTATTGCTTAACAATACTTGCTGACTGCCAACTCCTGTGTCCGCCTGCATTACTGAGCCTGTCCACTCCAGGGTCCAGAACCATGTTGAAGTCTCCTCCGATGATGACTGTGTTGTCTAGGTGAGCAGAAAGTGAGGTGAAAAAAGAGTGAAAAAACGAGGAGTCATCAACATTTGGACCATATACATTAGAAATACATAAATTCAAGACTAAAATTAAATATCTACCCTCTTAGTCAATGTGAGTGTCCTTTACGGTGAAATTTACTCTTTTATTAATGAGAATTGCTACCCCTCTTTGTCTGGAGTTGTAACAGGCGGAGAAAACATGCGGAAAATGTGCCGTGGCCAATGCATCTACCGAAGCTTTAACTAAATGAGTTTCTTGCAGTAGGACAATGTCTGCCTGCAGAGTTTGTATCTGGTTAAGAAGTTTTAATCTCTTTGCCGTGTTCCCGGCTCCGTTTACGTTCCAGGTGACAAACTTTAATTTATCCATAATCCAATCATTGAAAGTAACATTATATGTAAGTGGTAATGTTGCGTGAAAAGCTGTTGTATGTGTGTGTGCCATGTTATTCTAGATGTGTGAAATGTGTGTTTGTACCAATTTACCAAACCGAGAAAGAAAGTGCAGCAGAGTGGGACATAGAGGGAAAAAAGAAAAAAAAGGGGAAAGGGAGTGAGGTGGGGGGGAGGGAGATAATTCTAAACATGATAGAAAAAAAAATAGAGAAAATAAAAAAAAGAGAGAGAAAGGCAATCACCAGTGTGAGCCTATAACTTACCGAGACTAGCAGAGCAAGAATTATTAATACATTAATATATACCGAGAATATTTTATGAAACTATATCTAATCTAATCACCAAGTGTTTATGTAACTATATCTAACCTAATCACCAGTTAGTAAGAAAGAAAGAGAGGAAAAGAAAGTACATTTTGTACTCATCCTTTTTAGAAGAGCCAGGGCGTGATGTTGGAGTCGCGGTACAGTTGTCCGTTCACGTACAGTTTGTCCACGGTGATGACAGCACGAGATCCCTCCGTCATGAACCTCCTCCGGACCGGGAAGAGGACTCGGCGACGGTCCAGGATCTCCCGGGGGAACTGGTCGTTCACGGAGAACGGCAGTCCGCGCAGCTGTGGCCCCTGTCTCCGAACCTGCTCTTTGTGTTTGTAGTGTTCGAATTTAGCAACAATGGGCCTGGGTCTCTGGGCTTCGGGTCTTCTTCCTCCTAGGCGATGGATGCGGTGAAACGTGATGGAGTTCGCCAGGTCTTCTGGAAGCTTCAGGTGGTTCCGGATGAAATCCTGGACGGATTGTTCAGGATCTTCATCAGGTTTCTCCGGGATCCCTGAGAACACCAAGTTGTCCCTCATGGAACGAGCTTGAAGGTCTAAAACGGCCTCCTTTAAAGATTTATTCTCATTTTGGAGTCGGTTAAAACCCTCTGACATGGATTTCATCGACTTCTTCAGATTGGTGTTTTCAGCCATCAATTTTTCCACCTGCTGGTTACCGTATTCCACAGCTTCTCTTAATGACTGGAATTCCTTGTGCAGGACTTCCACCAGGGATAAACGGGAGTCATGGGAGGCCAAGCGGGTGTCAATGGACCTCAGAATGTCCTCGGTGGTATTTCCTGGAGGAGAGATTGCTCCAGGGGAATCCTCAGGACGGGAACGCTTCGGCGTGGAGGACGCGCCGGAGGACGCGCCCCCAGATTTCTTCACCATGACAAATCTCTCAAAATACTCGTCTATAGATGCGTCTAAAGATTCGCTTTGCTCCAGGTTGGGTTCGGAATTATATAATCTAACTATAAACTACCCTTTCGTTATTTTAAACTGAGTAAATAATCGTTTTTAAAGCATTTATTGAAAACGAAAGTATTACCTCGCCATGTTGGATTCTGCTGCCTCGTTCTCGCGATACTACCACATCTCGTGGTGCGTTCGCTGCTGCTGGGAATCCCGCCCTGTATCCTGTATCCTGTCTCTATTCTGCTGAGGTTCTAAGCGGCTGAGTCGGCCCTGGATCTGAAGTCATCACACTACAGGCCACCGATTGGTCGGGGGGCTGGAGTCAGATGTTTGAATCAGGAAGCAGGAGTCAGCGCAAGAGCGGCTTGCGGCGATTTTATTCAACAGGCAATGGCAGCGCAAAAGTCTGTTTCATGATCCAACTCTGAGGTGCAGATGTTCATAAACCTGGTGCTGAGGAGAGAATTAAAAAGGGATCTAGACGGGCGATAAGGAACGACCAGATCTACCAAGCACTTGGTCACTTCTCAGTCGCTCGTGGTTACCAGGTGAAGCTGAAGCTGAAGCTTCTCTCACTCTCATTTTTTAACTTGATATCAACACAAGCCACAGACCCGGCAGCACATTTATCATCTCCTCCATGTTCTACATCTTAAGTGTTGTTGTCTTCTTCATTTAGATCACACAATCAAATACGTCACAGCAGCTTCGCTCCAAACCTCCTACTTCTCATCTGGGTGTCTAGAAACAAACGAGGACAAGGCGTGACGAGTCGAGTCGCGCTGAGTAGGTACTAGTATAAAAGCGCCATTAGTGTCAGCAGCGCAAACCAAGTCTTTATTCAGGTTGTACACAGGCCAAATCGTTCAGAGCAAAGGGATCAATACCCCATGTTCAGTGGTGTAGGGCAGGGTATGCACAGGTGTACGGAGTTCAGCATTGGGTATACCCACCTCCCAATACCATCCCATATGCATCCTTTAGTGGTGTCTGCAGGCCAAATGGCCCAATTTTCTTGGGCATTGCTTAGGGTCGGATTTTGTTAGGTTTAGGCACAGGGACTGATGCACTGATCAGAGGCAGAGTAGAGGGGACATGTCTGGAAAACAACAAATATTGCCTTCTGTTAGTTTTGTTTTGCTTTTATAATATGTAATGAGTGTGTTACTGTAGATGAAGCCAGCTGATTCAACAAAAATGTCCTTTCACAATTGCAAACGTCCTTGTGAATCTGTGACCAGCAGCTCAGCTTATGTTAGCGATGCTACACCAGACTGTTAGCCGGCAGGACATAGCATTTAGCGCGCTAGCCATCCTCTCCTTCTGTTTCAAGTCAAAAACACCTCATTTTAAATGCATTCCTTCTATTGCTGGACTATTTCCTCAGCTCTTTCCGTTGATTTTATATTCCTTCTTCTGACTGAACTTTTGATGAATATCATAGATGGGACTTAAAACTTCACATGATTTGGGAGAAATGGACTTAGTTTCACTTTTGATCAATAACAGTGACTCGTACATCATTCCTCCATTGAAGTACAACGTATTTCAAAGTAATGATTTAAGCATGGAATACTTGTCGGACTTGAAAGAGAGCGTCCCAAGCTCCCCATGTCCAGTAGACTCTACATGTACTATATCATTTCCAGATGAAGCTTTTCCACAGTTTGTTTTTGGGAGTCAAGTCCAGCACATGTGTGTAGCTTCATTCCAGCTGTGCAGCTTTTTGGGACTTTCTGAAGAGCCTTACTTCTTTAGTAAATGTGTTTCATGACTGTTGGTATTTTGGAGCAACTTTGGAAGACCCAGCCTGAAAACCCACGGTGACACACATTCTCCACATTTTTCCCCGCTGTTCAGGATTAGAAAAAGACATATGGTATAATCCATTAAAATTTTCTGAAGGGCTGTGATTAATCTGAGCCTATGACCTATCAATCATTGTACTGATCCTCTTGCATGTCCGAAATATGTTTTTAAGATGTTGGAGTGGAGGGATCCAGCTGTTCTGCAGCTCCTGCAACCATTTGACATATATTTTCTTAGAGCCAGTGCCAAGTTGATGTTAAACCCCAATTTTTTTGTCCTTTAGTGAAACGTGCATCAGCTTGTCCTTTTACTTAGAAATGTGTAAGATATAAAACTCTACCCCTGCATTAAACTGAAGCTACCTCACACGGTGAAGAAGATGACTCAGCAATTAGGCTTGATGTTTGTGTGTACTCACACCACAACAAGTGTGTGTGTGTGTGTGTGTGTGTGTGTGTGTGTGTGTGTGTGTGTGTGTGTGTGTGTGCGTGTGCGTGTGCGTGTGCGTGTGCGTGTGCGCGTGTGCGCGTGTGTGTGTGTGTGGTGAATGCAGCATTGCTTTTACAAGTCTGGAAGTGGCTCTGGCAGGTGTCCCAGACTTTCCACCTATTTCTTCCTTCTTTCTCCTTACATACATACACATTCTTCTTTCCTTCTTTCTCTTCTTTCTCTTCAGATTTTTTACTTCTTAAAAGTGCTACACAACGATTTTAATGGTGTTGTTTTCATGTTTACTTTCTTCTACTTGTTCTACTATTGGATGTGATTGCACTGCGTCTGTCTTCTCTTTGAATCCTGCTGTTTTGATGCTCTCCCCTCATCGGTAAAGGCCCCACATGCAACTGGCAAATGTATGAATGGATGTGCATTGATTTATACACATGACCAGATGACTCCAGACACCACGTGTGTGAAAATATAATCAGCCAATCTTAAATCTGATCCGACAAACATTACTGATATGTGATAAGCCAGCTAAATCTTTTGATCTTACATGCTATGCATGTCAGACTTGTAATTTCAATCCATCTTTGAAGGCTTTGAAGGTCATACAAGGGTAGGCATAATAAGCCTTGGCTTCAGCCTATACCTTCGGTGCCACTTAAAAATATTGGACCTTTTTTTTTTACGTTGTACCCAAATTCACCGAAATAAAAAAACTCAAATCAAATCAAAATCAAGGCTTCAAACATATTTGTGACCACAAACGGCAACTAAGGGGGTTTGTATAGATGCTACCGTGACATCCCTCGACACTCCTGGAGCATTTCATTATTCAATGAAGAGGAAAAAAAGACAAAGTTGTTTCTCAGTGGAGATGATCCGTTTTTTTAAACTTGACTGCCCCCCCTTCGTTTTTCTCTTTATGTCTCAGTCAAGGTGAAAGCTGAGGAAGGAGATTATCTGTTTTTTCTTATCTCTTTGCCCATTGGGAAGATTACGCAAGCGTTAGCTTGCTTAATTTCACAAAGACTTGATGTGAATCATGGATCAAGTCAAAACCTGTTTAATTTTTATGCATTTTTGGATCACTTTTTTTTTTAAAAGACTTAGGACATGCTCTTTAAAAGTATTTGTGGTTTTCTCATCATCCATAAAGACACAGCGGCCTGCACTATTGTCCAACTCCTTGAAAAATGTCTGTTTGCTTGTCAGATCCTGAACAGTGATGCTGCACACAGCTCCTCTCTCTGCTGCAGAGCAGGTAGAGGACAGTAGAAGTGTTTTCCTAGTGTTTGCTCATGAGAGCGGTGAAACAACATCAACAGGCTAGAGTGGCACAGAAAATATCAGCAAATGGGGTGAAGCGAGGTCAGACGACGGGAGCAGCGTTGCAGTTTGTTACAATAATTACTCAGTATATTACAACATTATGGTGATGATCTGTTTACTGATGCAAAAATCCCATTATATCTGGAGGCTTTTAAGCCCCACAAATGTAAACATTTTAATGATCTTGGATGTTTTTTATGTGTTTGGCATTTTAGATATATTAGATTTTTTTTATTTGTCCCGTAGGGAGATTTGTTACTTGCAGTATATTTAATCAACACCAACAATAAATGAATTACATAATTACAAAAGATCAGCGGGGATCAGCGGGGCTGCTGTTCAGGGCAGCTACGGCTAGGGATCAGCCTTTTCCCCTGCCGAGCCCCCCTAAACTTAAGAGATCTGTACCTGCGCCCTGGGGGTAGTGGGGTGTACCAGCGCCCTGAGGGTAGTGGGGTGTACCAGCGCCCTGAGGGTAGTGGGGTGTACCTGCGCCCTGAGGGTAGTGGGGTGTACCTGCACCCTGAGGGTAGCGGGGTGTACCTGCACCCTGAGGGTAGTGGGGTGTACCAGCGCCCTGAGGGTAGTGGGGTGTACCTGCGCCCTGAGGGTAGTGGGGTGTACCTGCGCCCTGAGGGTAGTGGGGTGTACCTGCGCCCTGAGGGTAGTGGGGTGTACCTGCACCCTGAGGGTAGTGGGGTGTACCTGCGCCCTGAGGGTAGTGGGGTGTACCTGAGGGTAGCGGGGTGTACCTGCACCCAGAGGGTAGTGGGGTGTACCTGCACCCTGAGGGTAGTGGGGTGTACCTGCGCCCTGAGGGTAGTGGGGTGTACCTGCGCCCTGAGGGTAGTGGGGTGTACCTGCACCCTGAGGGTAGTGGGAGTACCTGCACCCTGAGGGTAGTGGGGTGTACCTGCACCCTGAGGGTAGTGGGGTGTACCTGCACCCTGAGGGTAGCGGGGTGTACCTGCACCTTGAGGGTAGTGGGAGTACCTGCACCCTGAGGGTAGTGGGGTGTACCTGCACCCTGAGGTTAGTGGGGTGTACCTGCACCCTGAGGGTAGTGGGGTGTACCTGCGCCCTGAGGGTAGTGGGGTGTACCTGCACCCTGAGGGTAGTGGGGTGTACC
Organism: Cololabis saira; assembly: GCF_033807715.1. Taxonomy (NCBI): domain Eukaryota; kingdom Metazoa; phylum Chordata; class Actinopteri; order Beloniformes; family Belonidae; genus Cololabis; species Cololabis saira. The sequence goes on along the minus strand of NC_084600.1, from coordinate 1,520,495 downwards.
TGCGCCCTGAGGGTAGTGGGGTGTACCTGCACCCTGAGGGTAGTGGGGTGTACCGGCGCCCTGAGGGTAGTGGGTGTACCGGCGCCCTGAGGGTAGTGGGGTGTACCTGCACCCTGAGGGTAGTGGGGTGTACCTGCGCCCTGAGGGTAGTGGGGTGTACCTGCGCCCTGAGGGTAGTGGGGTGTACCTGCGCCCTGAGGGTAGTGGGGTGTACCTGCACCCTGAGGGTAGTGGGGTGTACCTGCACCCTGAGGGTAGTGGGGTGTAGGTGCGCCCTGAGGGTACCAGGGTGTACAGTACCTGCACCCTGAAGGTAGTGGGGTGTACCTGCGCCCTGAGGGTGATATGTTGGTTCAGGGTGAGGGAGGTCTTGTACTATGGTGTTGGCTAGGCATAACAGCATACAATATGTACATTTGTGTCCAGCCAGTGTGTGCTTTTGTGTGGTCTTTCAACCCTAACAGAAAAGACCTTATGAAGGAAATTGAACATTGAGGATTTTTCAAGGGAAATACTGCTCCTTTTGTTCATGCATCTAATAAGTGCATTTTAAATGAGACACTCAGCAACAAGGTGCTCCTGTCAGCCTGTGATCTGCTCTGTCATGACCTCTGAAGTTTTCTTCATGTCCATTAGCTATTGTTTCCCCGTCCTGGTCCTGCCCCAGGTCCTGCCACTTCCATACCACAGTCTGCACCCCGCAGTCAGCTTTTAACCCCCTCGTCTTTCTCCAAACACATTGTTCTACACTTTCTTTCTCAGCCTCAAGCTTTATACGCCATGCTGACATCCCAGCCACGTTTTCCTGTGCTTGCCCCTCTGCATCATCTTATCTGTTCGGACCTCTACCTTGTGGCCTGGCTGGACCACAGTCATATCTGTCTCATATTGTAGGCGATCATTAGTGGACGATGTCAACGAGTTTATGGCATCTTCTTGGCTGGACAAGAACCGTTGTCATCATTGCTACTGAAAAGTGTGTTAAAAGACATTCCAAGTGAGATCCTGACCCACTTTCACCCTGGCCCATTTTTCAAAGGAACTGACCAGAGCAGCATTCCTCAATGCCTGGTGCAGAAATATTCAAGAGACACGCTGGTATTGTTAATTCAAGCCAACAGGAACAGATGTTGTATCACGCTGGCTCTCTGGAGCGTTGCTTTACATTAGTTCCTGTTTTTGTCCCACAGATCCTAAAAAAAATCTGAAATAATCCATTCATACATCATTTTCACTCTGCTTAGCTCGTCTGATGTAAATGTTCCATTCCATTTACTCTCAAGCATTTTCTTACATCATTGGAGAGTCAAATAACTCTGAGGAAAAGGGATTTCACATCTTTGTTTTGCTTGTTGACCAGATCTAGGTTGATGCTGTCTTTGCTTTTGCGTCTCAAAGGGGAACCCGTCAATCACAGTCTCCCTCTGATATATCAAAGTCAAGGATCAAGTTATATATATATATATATATATATATATATATATATATATATATATATATATATATATATATATATATATATATATATATATATATATATATATATATATATATATAATGGCTTGGTTTTATATAGCACCCTTCAAGGCACCCAGAGCGCTTTACAGAGACCATTATTCATTCATACACATTCTCACCGGTGGTGGTAGCTACGTTTTGTAGCCACAGCTGCCCTGGGGCAGACTGACAGAAGCGTGGCTGCCCTATTGCATATATATATATATATATATACATATTTGGTGGATATAAAAACTAACATTGCTTTTCTATGTGTTTTCCTGCTAAACTTGCAAAATCCAGTTTTGAGAGGATGTGAGGTTGTTGAATGTAAGGAACATAACCATGACCGAACATCAGTGTGTGTGTTTGTGTGTGTGTGAACGGGTGAGATCTTGGTGGACTAAAAACAAATAAAATGAGGAAAGAATTTAGGTCAGTGTCACGCACTGCCATCTGTTCAATCTGATCAATGGTTTCACTTCATTTGGAGGGTTTCCACTTAAGAAAACTGGGTTGTGTGATGTTGTTGGCGATTGATTTTACAGCCAGAGAAATGTGTCTGGATTCTGCAACTCTGAGAAAACAAGTCTCCCTTTGGGTTCATAATTTGGTTAGTTTTTATTTCAGTGCACCTGCAGATTTCATCACAGTGATCTGTGTCCCAGACAGAGGAGTTCAGTGAGATGAGGAGCCTGTCCTGAATGGCTGAGTGTTGCTGAAAATAGAAAAGGAGGAAAAGGAGGAAGAGAGAGAGAGAGAGAGAGAGAGAGAGAGAGAGAGAGAGAGAGGCAGAAAAGAAGAGGAGGAGAATAACTGAGAAGAGGGGGAGGAATGACAGGGGGTACAGCTGAGGTGACATGTAAATTGAAGGAGGCTTGGGGGGAGTGGCGGTGAGGACGAGATGCTCTTGTCACATCTGAACACGTGATCTGCTGAATCATTGATTCGGCTGAACTCGCCAACCCAGACTCTGCATAGATGCAGCTATCGACTTCTTACAGTCAGAGTGGAGAAGAGATTGGAGATAAAAAACGCTGCAAACTGGGGGATTTCTTTCTTCTTTTTTTGAGAAAGGAAATATTCAGAATAGTCGGATGTTGATTATTAGAAACATCTCTGCGTGAGAGTTATTTTCAGACCCTGGAAGATGATCACGTATCGGGAGTGTTTATGAAACCCTCTCAAAGCCATCGCTGTGGCCCTCCACATGCAGTTTGTGTAGTATTTTATTATATAAAAGCCAGCCATGATGCTTATTCAACCCTCCGTCCCAGCCTCAGCTGACCTCACAGAGAAACTCAGCCTCCATCTCTTCGCTCCACCTTCTCCTCCTCCTCTTCTGCCGTAAGAAGACAGCAGATTTCTCTGAACTACCGATGTCCATTTTTGTAACCACTGCAAGATCTGATTGCTCCCCCGTTGGAGACGCCCAAGCTCCACTGTGTATTTGTTTAGAAAAGTCAGATCCCAGGTCTGTCCAGAACATGTCCATTGTGCTGTTTTGATTGGCTGTTTGAGTGCTGGAATGTGTTAGCTTGGTGTTTGGGTTGGCTTCTGCTGTGAGACTGTTCCTGCGGCGCTCCTTCTCTCCTCCCGGGCTGGAGGTTGACCTCAAGGACGGGCTTTTACCGTCCACATTTCACCGTCTCCAACATCACCGGGGAAGAAATGCAGCACTGACCGCGTCGCTGGACGTTCAGTAGTTTTCCCACAGAAGCGTTCAGTTTCTTGCTCTTTCACACTCCATCTGCTCGGTTTCCACAACTCCTGTGATTTTGACTGCAGTGCAGAGGCGACTTGTCCATTTAAACAGACAAAGAAGTTCTAGAAAAAAAAAGGTCACAACAGTGAAAAACCATTGATTCAATGTTGTGTTTCTGTCTACGTATGTTTGTTTCCTTTAGCTCAGATGAACTAAGGGGGTTGGAGAAGGTTTCACAGGCAGGAGGAGGAAGCAGATTTCAACCATATTCTCCTTCTCAACAAGTGATCATCAACTGAATCTTGCATCAGCACATCCTCTGAACTATCAGGAATACTTGCTTTAGTTTGTGTCTTTGGCCGAGAGCACGTGTAATATGTTTAGGACCGTCTCAAATCAGCCTCAATAAGCCTCACTTATCTTGCAAAAGAATTCAAATGCTTTACTGCTGCAAACTACTGCAGCCACGCTGTATAAATGCATGTAAAGTTCCATATTGGGAAAGTGTGATGGCGCTCCACATGTCAGGCTGCAGCTCATGATTATTCTCCCTAAGCTTCGGATTATTTTCTTCGCTCACTGATTCCAAAACTTTCTCTTTAAGCTCATTGCAATGTGTCCAAACAAACCGGAGAAAGAGTGTTGAGAGAACTGGCACCAAAATAAAAAGGTGGAACTGGCTAACGTCGGCATTTATATCTGACAAAGGTGAAATAAGACCAAATATTTCAGCTTTACATGAGCTGTAATCTTTGAATTTTTATTTATTGACGCGACTGACATTTATTGAACTTTACAGATTATCAGACTTTTTCTCACATTGTCCCTTATCTTAGTTCATGTTTAAAAGGAGAGGAAACTAAAAACCTCAAGACTTGCTGATTGGGTAACGTATTGCGTCACGCATCGCGTCACTTCCTGGTGTTGCGGTCTGTTGCTGTTGCACGGCGTTGCAGGCTCTGATCTCTCCAGACTTTTTTGTCTAAACTTAAATTGTTTTCTGGTAAAATAATACTATATCTGGTAAATTTCTGTCTTTATTTCAACACTCGAACATTTTTCTCTTCCGTAACTTTCATTGTCACCAATCACCGATACATTTTCTGTCTGTTAGCCTCTGTTAGCCTCTTAGCATGGCCTCCTCTTCTCCCACCGTTTCACCTCTTTGCTGCTCAGTGTGTAAAATGTTTAGCTATTCCTCTGCCTCCTTTAGTGAAAACCGTAAGTGCTTGAAGTGTAGTTTATTTGCAGAATTGGAGGCGAGGCTCAGTCAGTTAGAGGTCCGGTTCCGCCAACTTGACCATAGTCCGATAGACTCATAAGCTAACCAGGCTAAGTTAGCGGTGGACCGGCCTGTAGTAGCTGCTGTTAGCTGCTCCCCTGCAGCTCCCGAGCAGCCGGCCAGGCAGGGCCGGTGGGTGACGGTTCGGAGGAAGCGTAGTCCTAAAGGGCGCACAGAACACCACTCGCTTCACGACTCTAACCGTTTTTCCCCACTCAGCGACACACCCGCTGAGAAACCGACCCTGGTGATTGGCGACTCCATAGTCAGGCATGTGAGGCCGACTCCAGCGACCATAGTTAGGTGCAAATTTGAAGCTGCTGGCAAAGAGTAATCGTAAATTTGGTAAAGTTATCTTACATGTCGGTGCTAATGACTCCCGTCTATGCCAGTCGGAAGTGACTAAAATTAATATTGTTTCGGTGTGTAACTACGCCAAAAGCATGTCGGACTCCGTAGGTTTCTCTGGTCCCCTCCCCAATCTGACCAGCAATGAGATGTTTAGCCGCATACTCTCGCTCCGCCGCTGGCTGTTGCGGTGGTGTTCAGAAAACGACGTGGCCTTCATTGACAATTGGGAGACGTTCTGGGGAAAGCCTGGTCTGATTAGAAGAGACGGCATTCATACCACCCGGGGTGGTGCAGCTCTTGTCTCTAGTAATTTGGCCTGTTTTATTAGACCCTCCCCCTGACAATGCAGGGTCCAGGCCAAGATGCAGAGCTGCAGTTTAAGACACTTCTCTGCTGCTTCTCGAGGACCAACGCCTGCCAATAAAACCGTAGGATTGAATTATGTAATTGGCGACTCTAACCAGGTGCCTAGCAAAATAGTATAAAATAGAAAAAAAGTGGTTGCAGTTCCCCGCCCTCCAAAAGTTCACCAGGTGCAGCGTTATAGAGGCGTTAACCAAAATAACCTTGTAAAAATTAAAACCAATGCGTATTTGGTACCAATAAGAGACAGAAAAATTAGATGCGGACTACTAAATATACGATCGTTAAGCTCCAAGTCTCTGTTAGTAAACAATATAATTACAGAGAGCAGGAGTGATATTTCCTGTTTAACAGAAACATGGCTTCAGGAGGAAGACTATGTTAGTTTGAATGAATCGACTCCGCCCGGCTACTTTAATCATCATAGTCCTAGAAGCATGGGCCGAGGCGGAGGAGTCGCAGCAATTTATAACTCCAGTCTCCAAACAAAAACGGAGGCGGAGGAGTCGCAGCAATTTATAACTCCAGTCTCCAAACAAAAACTGAACCTAAGTGCAATTATAATACATTTGAAAGCCTTACGCTTAGTCGGAAATTCCCGAGCTGGAAATCAGAAAAGCCAGTTGAGTTAGTGGTAGTGTACCGGCCCCCTGCGGGTGCTTATCTAGAGTTTCTGTCTGAATTTTCAGAATTCCTATCCTGATTATTGATCGGTACAGATACATTCATCATAGTGGGTGACTTTAATATTCATATGGATGTTGAAAGCGATAATCTTAAATTAGCTTTCAATTCTCTTTGAGAATCAATGGGTGTCTCACAAAAAATGGACAAAAAAACGACGCACTGTTTTAATCATACCCTTGATCTCGTTCTCATCTACGGTGTTGAAACTGATGATCTGTTGGTGTCACCTGTAAACTCCCTTTTAACCGACCATTATTTAATAACGTTTGAATTTAATATTGTCAATGTTGAAGTGCAAAATAGGAGGTATTATTTTAGCAGGTGTTCCGATGAAGCTATTGCTAAATTTAAGGAGGCCATTGCTCATCTTACGACAGTGGAAAATAGTGAAGTAGTCGAGGCCAGTGACCTGGGTTCTACCTCTGATGTTGATTTCCTTGTAAGTAACACTGCTGATCTCTTGCATTCAGCTTTAGATGAAGTTGCTCCTTTGAAAAGGAGGGTTTTTAACCATAGGAGCTTAACTCCCTGGTATCATTCAGGTATCCGCATGTTGAAACAAAAAGTGCATAAAATGGAAAGGAAGTGGTACTCTTGTAAGTCTGTAGACTCCTATCATGAATGGAAAGATATTCTAATAGTATATAAAAAAGCCATTCGCAAAGCCAGAACAGCTTATTATTCATTGTTGATAGAGGATAACAAAAGTAACCCACGTTTTCTGTTCAGCACTGTAGCCAGGCTGACAAAGAGTCACAACTCTGTTGAGCCGTGCATTCCTGCAGCTCTCAGTAGTGAGGACTTTATGAGCTTCTTTAACAGTAAAATCATGAGAATTAGAGAAGAAATCAACCAGCCGGTTGTGGGCGTTTCTTCAACTTAAGCGACTTCCCTAGGCTCTGACTTGACTCTAGACTGTTTCGATCCTATAGACCTCCCTAAGCTGACTTCACTCGTTAATAGAGCTAAGTCTACCACATGTATGTTAGACCCCATCCCGACTCGACTATTCAAAAATGTTTTTTCTCTTATTGGTGCGACAATACTGGACCATATCAACTTATCCCTAAACTTAGGATATGTACCACAGGTTTCCAAGTTGCAGTAATTAAACCTTTACTTAAAAAACCTTCTCTTGACCCAGACGTCTTAGCTAATTATAGACCAATTTCCAACCTTCCATTATATCTAAAATTCTGGAAAAGGTAGTTTTACGCCAGTTATGTGACTATTTGTATGGAAATGATCTGTTTGAAGATTTTCAGTCAGGGTTCAGAATCCATCATAGCACAGAGACAGCACTGGTTACGATGAGAGCCAGGACCAGAAGATTTTTGGTAGACATTCATAAGGACTACATTTGCAGGAAAGTTAGGAAGTTTTGTGAAAGGCTGAACTGTGCTAATAAACACTTCTGACCAGCAAATACTTTTAGGGTCTCTAAATGCTTTTGTAGCTCATTTCCGTAGATGTATTTACTCCTTTGTTATTAACTGTACCGTTGCATAAACTTTGAGTTGACCGTTAGAAGAAGAAAGATAGATGTCATGTTCAGACATGTGTCTTGTGTCTATGTAATGTCAAATGCAAAATCCCATGTGACTTTCGGTGTTTTCCGTCCTTAAATCCCAAAGAAAATAGCTTTGAATCCCACTGCACTGCTTTTAATAAGTTCTCCAAACGAAAACAAATACTGTAATCATTTGTTTCATCTGCTGAATCGTGTGATTTTGCATGTTTTTCTGCCCATTATTTGCAGCAGAAACTCTGTGTTGGTGGTCTTGTCAGTGGATCCTGTTTATTTTTGCCTCCCAGTTCCTTTCCCTCTTTCTGCCATTCGGTAACTCGTTCCTCATGCCATTCCTGCTCCTGTCTGCGAGTCATTGTCAGCCTTCTTTTCCTCTTAAAACACTTTCCCTCTGAGCAGTAGTGAGCACCAGTGCCGCCGTGTCTCATCCCAACCTCACAGGAGTAACACAGGAATATAAATCAGCGGGTCACCCCTCAGCTGCACTGTCATCAGACACGAGAGCATGACAGAGCAGAGCAGGGAAACCATGAACTTGAGCTCCAATATCTGATGAGCATGTGCTGTGTGTTTGACGAGGAAACAATCCAATCACATTGATCATATTTGAAGTTAAAAATTGTCCCTAGGGTGATTATTTAGAGCAGTCCATCGGACAAGTAAAGAGGTGTTCGGTGTCCACATGACCTCGGCATTCTGCTGACTGCCCAAGATGTCAGGCGTGTTTCGACAAGCCAAAATGTTGAATCAGGTCTCTGCTCACGGATCCATGCTGACCTGCAACTCAACACTGCAGACAGGACATCCGACGGTGTCAGGCAGATGCCAGCTGAGGAGCGTCCTGGCCAGTGTGTGATTGCCCTTTCTGGCATTCCTGGAATAACATGGGAATAACTCATAGCTCAGAATGAAACTCTCAAAAGTCTTCACCTGTCATGGAGGGTGACGGTGGCTCAAAAAAAGAGACAGCTTGAACACTTTCACTTTGGGTTGTCAGGCTGACAGCAGCATGTCAGAGTGCACTCCTCTTAATCTGGGTCAGGTGAGCCTAGTTCAGGTGCCGTATTGCCTATTGTGATGCCATTTCTGGAGTGAAAAGAAAAAGTTACCAAAATGGAGATTTCCCAGGCTAAAATGCAACAGATATTAACTGGATTCACATACTTCCTGCTCTTATTTTTTAAAATAAAACACACAATATTTGCTTTTTTAACATGTTAATGATCATATTTACATTTGTTTATATACAGCTAACAGTCCTGCTACAGCATTTTGATCAGAACAAGGTCTGGACCTTGAAGAGGCTTTTACGTTTCCTTGATTATTTCATTCTGTTCAGCCGTGCAATCGCCGTAGCAATAACTACGGACACCAGTGGAAGATGGTCAAATTGGGTCCAGCGTGCATTACAAAGTTTAATTTACTGTTCAGTCGTCAGTCTGCTGTCCGTGTTGCCTCTTGTCCTACTGACTGGCTAGTTAATGTTTCACATGCTAATTAAATTAGTCACATGTGGCAAAATCTTACAAAAAGATTAAGTGATTTTTGTTGGGAATGGGCAGAACAAACAAGTCTGGGAAGCTGGTTGGAACATGACGACCCTATCTCAATCACAGTTAGCCATTTTAGCTTGGCTGACTTAGCTTATGCTAAAATACGATGCAAAATAATATAACCTAACAATTACTTCTAATCAAATCTGCCCAAGCATCCTTGTGCTGTCAGAGCTGAAACGGGGAGCTCATCTGGTCACTTGATCTGCTGCGGCCAACATTGCAGGCTCTTTGCAGGCTCATTGCAGGCTCGTTGCAGGCTCCTTGCCGGCTCTTCGCAGGCTCATTGACTGCGGGTTCCAGCGGACGTCCCATCGGAACGCTCCGAAGATCATCCATTCTGCCCCAGTTCTTTCAGCCGATCCATGCCGGAGGAACTCTGGAGCTGCTGTTCCAATGATCAGAAAGGACTGTTGGGTTCAGCCAATGCTTGGTTAGCTGTTTCCTCCCAGCTAAACTTCCTCCTGGGACCCTTCCAGGGCACCCACAGCCAGCCACTATGGCTTGTTAGGAGAATTAACTGCACAAAAAAGTGTATTCTCTAACTATGCTCTCTAAAGTCTTGGTTCACAGCCAGAATTAAATCTGTAATGATGGATATGATGAACCATCCAACAGCATCCATGCAAAATCAAAATATCAATTGGACATCAGTATGTGTAATCATCACCATACATATTATCTAGCTTTTAGAACCTACTTTTGATTAAGGGTACACATCTTTTTTCATTTAATTTTCTAGTTTAACCCAGAAATACAAATGGGACATTTTTTCTACGCGGGGTACACACATAGAGATTATCTGGCTGCTTTTGACCTGATTTCCCCTTCCCGACCAAGTCCTGGTGATCCTACGTCTTATAAGATTATCCTATCAGACTACCCTGTGGTCAGAGGTGTGTTAAGAGTGAATTTGTCCTGATAATCAGCTCCAAAATGGGCCGGGCGACAATCACAAGTCTTAAACTGTTTCAATATTTACAACAAAAACTCTTCATTTGTGGGCACAAGGATTGTGATGTGGAACAGAACGTAGCCAATCAGGAGAGCCGGCTGGAGAACATAATACTAAGGAATGGCATGGACACAACTGAACATGCACGCTGTCTTTCTTGATGTCACCACATTTGTTTAGGCTAATGGCACCTGCCATTAGCGAGTTTGAGAACAACTCACCTCGAGTTTGTGTTCACGCGTCACCGAGATTATTTTCATAGTCTTTCCTTTTTTTCCCAACAGTCCCAAAACCACCACCATTCCCTCGTCTTGTACGTCCTCTTCTATCGCGGGGTGTTTTCTGGTTGTTAGGGCTGTTGCTATGTTTCTTCCTCTTGGTTTTTCTTAGATCCAGTTGGATCACGGGAGAGTTCTGGCTCAGCGGGCCAGATTTGTGACGGGGACAGAACCGCGGTGTGTGCCGTGTGCTGTGCCCAGATTATCGTAGCACAGCACACACAGTGCGATAAATGCCCGACTTTCTATCTTCATGCGTGCTAGCTCCTGGATCCAAACTAAATCACCTCACCAGACTTTATCATATCAGCAAACAGGAAATTGTCATCCAGTTAATGGATGTAACGCCGTACGGGGAAGAAACCTTCCACCCTCACTCAGACGCCGTTCCCAACAGTCACTACAGTGTTGAGCGCTAAGCATAAAAGTGATGACAGCTCGCCAGGGCGTTCTAGCAGCCAATCAAACATCCACAATTTCATCCATAATTTTACATAAATGTTATGCTATTACTAATTACTATTAATAATACTTTAATGCTTAAAGGAGCTTGAGGTAAGAATAAGAAATGAGACTCAGCACCACGACGACCGTCGGGGGTACTGCAGCCAACAGCAAAGCCGGCACGGGAGAACGCGCATTTAGCGTCATTTGACGTCACATCTGCAGGACAGCGCGGGAAATTCGGGCCCAGAATTGCAGCGCATTTTGCAGCACACAGCCTGTTCAAGGCAATGGAGAGATACACTAGAGGGCTCATTCTTTTTGATTTGGAACGCTTCATCTGACATTATTACTAGAAAACTTAAAACGTATACGCATTTTTTTCATAAATCCTGCCTCAAGCTCCTTTAAAAAAGTATTTTCAACCAGGCAGTAAAATGTTTATTTCTGCTGCAGTCAGATATTTTAACATACAGGACTGTCTCAGAAAATTAGAATATTGTGATAAAGTCCTTTATTTTCTGTAATGCAATTAAAAAAACAAAAATGTCATACATTCTGGATTCATTACAAATCAACTGAAATATTGCAAGCCTTTTATTATTTTAATATTGCTGATTATGGTTTACAGTTTAAGATTAAGATTCTCAGAATATTCAAATTTTTTGAGATAGGATATTTGAGTTTTCTTAAGCTGTAAGCCATGATCAACAATATTAAAATAATAAAAGGCTTGCAATATTTCAGTTGATTTTTAATGAATCCAGAATGTATGACATTTTTGCATTACAGAAAATAAAGGACTTTATCACAATATTCAAATTTTCTGAGACAGTCCTGTAGACCTCAAAGGAGATGGACTCATTTTTGGAGCCAGCCCCATGTGGTCAGTGGTGGAATTGCGATTTGCCTATTTCCTGGTTGGCCTGGAGCCCCAGCTCCAATGTTGGCGCTGAGCAGCTCTGGTTTTTCCATTGAGTGGATCTGCATTTTGGTAGCTTTTTATGTTGTTGCTGTATGTTCTGTAATATACCATGTGTCTATCTAATAAGACTTTGTTAATCCCTGAAATTAAAATTTACCAATGATGATGACAATTGACCTATGATGATGAAAGTCTTCATTTAGAAAACTGTTGAAGTATTTTCTCTGACAGTCCTGAACCGAACCTGTTGGCGGTTTGGTGTATGATGACATCCTACAATGGCACAGCTTTCTCCACCTTCTGTTCCCCTTGCACCAACTTTTCAAACAGTATTGCAAGCGTTAAATTTAAATACGCAAAAGATTTAAAAAACACTACCTCAATTTCATCTTTTAAGGAGTATTTATAAGTATGGGTATAGACAGTACTGGAGTTGAGGGGGGATAAGGGGGGATGGCATCCCCCCCTGAAATAAAAACGGTCAAAATCATCCCTCCAGTAAAACTGCCATCCCTCCTTTCCATCCCTTATGTCATTTCATCAATGAATGTGGTTTTACTGCTATTTCAACAATTACAGTCATCACCAGAAAAATAACACCAGAAAAATCACTTATTTGACAATTTTCACCTGTTTCAAGTAAATTTTCACTTGAAATAAGTAGGAAAATCTGCCAGTGGGACAAGATTTATTTTCTCATTACAAGCAAAAAAATCTTGTCCCACTGGCAGATTTTTCTACTTATTTCAAGTGAGAATCTACTTGAAACAGGTGAAAATTGTTGTTTTTTCCAGTGATGAGTCTTGTTTTAAGTGTAATGAGAATTTTTTACTAAAATGAGACATTTTAACTAGAAATAAGACAAATATTCTTGTTAAGATTGTGAGTTTTTGCAGTGATCCATTTTACTTATCCTGTGAAGGACAGAGTCATATTGATAAGTTCAGAAAACTGTTTTTATTGTTGTGTTTTGATGTATTTGATGTAAGCCCAGTGGATATTTAAAGCTTACAGAAGGCTGCATTTAACTGCTGCTATGTCATTCCTGCAGTATTTCTGCAGGTGTTTTGGTCACTGCTATTATTTGTAATATATTATATTATTTGTAATCAGCACAAATTATCTGTCCCCATATGATAAAATCCACCATCCCGCCTGATTTTTTTTTACAACTCGAGTACTGGGTATACATTAATAAGGTTTTTCTCCCACTAGGGGAGTTTTAACCTGCCATTGTTTATGTAATAATTGCTCGGGGGTCATGTTCATATTCTGGGTCTCTGGAAAGATCCTAGAGACAACTTATCTGTTTAATAAAATGTAATAGACGCTATATAAATAAAATTGAATTTACATTTTAAACAGCGAGAAGGGGGTTCCATTCAAACACATATGACATGCATATTGTTGCATTTGACCAGCAATAGGCTCCACAATGGTCAGCCCAGATCTAAGTAGAGTCTGTACATCAAGTGAAACTTGTTCTGGCGTCATAATAACACAGTCACGACTTGTGTGCGCGACTATGTGTGTGTGTGTGTGTGTGTGTGTGTGTGTGTGTGTATGTGTGTGTGTGTAGTGTGTGACTGAGTGTTGTGAGTGTGGGATTGAAAGAGATCCTTGTTTGGGTGAGTGGGTGGGTTTGTGTCGTGGATAACGTGTAGGTTTGAGTGTGTGAGAAGGAGAGCGCTGCTCGGGGAGGGGGAGACGGAGCGACCGCCTCGCACATCTGGCTCTATCCGCAACACGCACGAGTTCTGCTGAAGCATTTCTGCACCTCGGCCCTACACACACTCCTGTTAGGGAGGGCAGAAATGCTGGATCGGTGAAATCGAGGGGGATCTACGGTGCAGGTCGGGACGGTCCCAGTAAAGCCGCTGGTGCAGGAGTCGGGACGGTGACGCAGCGCCGGCCGGGCCAGCGCTACGCGGCCAGGTGGAGGAGACGGACTAGGACGACCAGACCGCTGCGGCAGAAACACGCACCTCTGCCGGGCCCGGGGGGGCTGATCACAGCGGAATTACGCACCGAGGGAGGAAACCAGGGCTGCTTTTAGTACGGGGGGGAATATGCGACCGGCGGCAGCGCAATGACAAGCCAGAGAAAGTCTGCCAACAAGCTTCAGCTGCGGCGCTCGATCAGCGAGCAGCTGCGGGAGTCCACGTCCAAGGCTTGGGATCTGCTGTGGAGAAATGTCCGGGAGAGAAGACTCGCAGGTACACAGGGTACACACACACACACACAAAAAAAAAATCAATTAAACATACCCTTACATTACAGCCTCGATGTATAGGCTTAGGCTACGCGCGGTTTAATACGTGCCAGAAACGAAAGTAACGAACTGTCTGCTATGCATCCTGTTTTTTGGTGTTCCTTTATTTTGAATATGACTTCTTATACTGTATGGTCAAATATATGTCTGGCTGTGTGTTGGAGGTTCCCCCCAAAAAATGCTTAGATCACTGTATATAAAGAAAAGTTGATCTGTGTCTCTGCTGCATGCAGGCTCACAGTGCGCGTCATGCGCAATAACGCGCTCCGCGATTATTTTGGGAAGGTCATTGTCAAATTTAGTGCTCAAAACAGCACAGGCATGTGCTGTGGCAAGGGGGTAGACCACGGGGTTCAGATGCCAGTCATTCAGTGTGTGTTGTTCCAAACCCCAGGGTTGACTTTTTCATTCTCTGTATTCTGGAGGCTGGATGGATGAATTAATATATCTGGGTCGTGTGGATGTTCCGTCCCTGCAGCAGATACTTGTGTGTTCGTGTAAATACTGCGTCTAGTCCGGAGGGTACAGTCAGTCTCCCCCGGCTCTGTGTTTCCAGCGGCCTGGATGCGCTAAAGGCTCAGCTGTGCGTCAGGGAGGGAGAAGGAAAGAGCAGGAAAAGTGGGAGCAGGGGAGAGGGAGCTGCAGCTGTCGCCCTGGTTAATGTAATTACAGAGATGTATGTACAGCACTCACACAAATGAGACGACAAACATCCACAAACGGGCCCACACCACGATATTTGCTGGGCCTGGAGTAGCAACATTACTCTGAAGATCATTTGTAAGGATTGCTTGAAGGATCCTTATTATTATTACTATTATTAGTAAGGTGATCAAATTTGTCTAAAGGGACATTAAAGTGTATAAATAAGTGTATAAACTAGATAGAAGAAATATCAGTCAAATAGAGGCAAGGCAAGTTTACTTGTATAGCACAATTCAACACAAGGTAATTCAAAGTGCTTTACATCAACATTAAAAGCGGCAAGACACAATTAAACAGTAAATAACAAATAAAATGAAATAAAATGATAAGAAAAGAGGTAAAATAATAAAAAGCACAAGTTGTTAAAAAGTAAGGGCAGTAGAGTACAGCAGGTACATCTCATTCTTACAATGGCAAGTATTACGTTTCTATACGGTCAAAATGTACAAAGACCGGGTCAAATACAGTATTACAAAAGTAGTAGTAGTAGTAAACCTTTATTTTACCAGGCAAGAATTGCTAAGAATACATTCTTATTAAGGCAATGGCCTGCTAGGAGGTGAAAGACCTCCTAAGGGGAAGGGAGAAGGGGAGTAACATTAAGATATAGACAATTAAAGCACATACAACAACAGTGACACAAAAGAAAAGGGAATAAAGACATAATGCAGTGACACACCACAGAATGACAGTTAGTTTGACGTACAGTGACATACAACAAGTTAAGTAAGGACAGAGACAGTAAAAGTAAAAACAGTGATACTAGACAACCATAAATGAGACAGTAACAAAACAACAGCAGTAACAGACGAAAGTAATCTGTAACAATTTGTACGGCGAATTAAACCAATTGGACAATTCTACGCCACAAGGCCTGTTTCCAGTTCTTATTTCACGCAACTGACAAGAATTACCTTTCTATACGGTCAAAACATACAAAGACTGGGTCAAATACAGTATTAGAAAGTAACCTGTGCCGATTCGTGCGGTGAATCAAACCGCAAAATAGAGCAACATAGGACACCTGCTGCCCCAGTAATCCTCTTTTCCCCTCATATTTCACTCCTCCAGCCTAAGCCCAAAACCCAGACCCCCCCCCCCCCCCCACACACACACACACACGCACACACACACACACACACACACTGTTTAACCCATCAGCTCACAGGCCACACAGTTCACATCTGCCTGGATCAGATCTGGAGATGGGGAATCCTTAAAATTCACATCTGGCCTTACAGTTATGCTGGTATTCAGCGGTGCATTTTCTTTCCGTGAATCAGCCGGGCCAATGGGATCTCCAGATCAGGCAAATGTTTCCAATTCCAAGCTGTTTTCCTTTATTTGTTGCTAAGACACCTCCTCTTTCTCTGGTGCCCCAGCACCTTCAAATCAGTGGAATAGGATTATGTATGATGATGCACAAACATGTTAAAAAATAAAAATAAAAAGAGCAAAACTGAAGTTGCAGTTGCAAGAAAAATGAACTGTAATAAGATGCTTTAATGAACAATTGATCCGTCGGCTGGAGCCGAAGTCTCAAGTAACTGAGCCCTCAAACGATTTTAATGGTTTCCACAGTTCCTGTGGACGGAGTGTTGATGTTTGTGTGTGAAAACACTGCGAGTACATAATAATAAGGCCTGGATTTAGTTGTAATTCAGCAGATTTTCGGATTAGTAATGGGGGTGGGGTCTCCCTCTGTACTGTATGTGGGATTTGTGGGTTTTGGTTAGTCTGGCATGAGTGTAAATGTGTGCATGGGTTAGTTTGTTAGAAAGCACAAGTGGAGACAGATAAACGCCTTTCTCTTTAATCATCTCCACCCAAATACCCATTACTCTTCTGTAACTGTCTTTCTCTGCTGCACTGAAGCTACTCATCGAGCTGGGAATACGACACAGTGAATGTGCTGGGTACGTGTGCAAAGCTTCCTGTTTTATTATTATTTTAAGGCTGTGCAGCTTCAATGGTTTAACATCAGTGATGGATTTAAGATTTATCTTGGGATTGTGTTTGTTCTGGTGTGAGAAGCTGGTGCTATCATATGTTGTGTTGTGTCGTGACCTTTGGAAGACCCTTAACCGTGAAGCCTAGTGTATGTTTTTTGAAGTTCTGTCACACTTTGAGTCAGACCTGAAGCTTTTGCCATATGATGTTCTTTCTTGTTTCTTAAGTTTTCAAACTTCAGGTTAACAAGCTGAAGATAATTATAGCAAGCACACACTGACAGGCGTTTATATAGTATAACAGCAACACATGCTGGATTAATTAAGCCGTTAACGTAATCTCAAAGCATTTTAAATGTGATTCATAGTTCTAAGGAGATGAAGATTTTATGGAATCACCTTTAAATATTTTGGTTGTAGGTTGTTCGTACTTAGGCAAGGCAAGTTTATTTGTAAAGCACAATTCAACACAAGGTAATTCAAAGTACTTTACATTGACATTAAAAGCAGCAAGACACAATTAAACAGTAAATAACAAATAAAATGAAATAAAATGATAAGAAAAGAGGTAAAATAATAAAAAGCACAAGTTGTTAAAAAGTAAGGGCAGTAGAGTACAGCAGGTAAGTATTTAATTAAACAGTAATGTTTTTATCCTGATTTAAAGGATCTACAGTTTGACAGACCTCAGGTCTACAGGAAGTTTGTTCCACCGGTGAGGAGCAGAATAACTGAACGCTGCCTCACCTTGCTTGGTTCTGGTTCTGGAACCACAACAAACCAGATCCAGATGAAGCTCAGGGGTCTGGGAGCTTCATAGGAACTAACAGATCCAGATGAACCTCAGGGGTCTGGGAGCTTCATAGGAACTAACAGATCCAGATGAACCTCAGGGGTCTGGGAGCTTCATAGGAACTAACAGATCCAGATGAACCTCAGGGGTCTGGGAGCTTCATAGGAACTAACAGATCCAGATGAAGCTCAGGGGTCTGGGAGCCTCATAGGAACTAACAGATCAACCATGTATTCTGGTCCAAGACCATTCAGGTCTTTGTAGACCAGCAGTAAGATTTTAAACTCTATCCTTTGACTCACTGGAAGCCAGTGTAGTGATTTCATGACCGGTGTGATGTGGTCCAGTTTCCTGGTGTTTGTAAGGACTCTGTATCAGTGTGACGGTCCCCTTTACTGTCACATAAGTCACTTTTGAGTGTCTTCTTTTAGTTTGCCGTCTGTAACTAAGCACAGAATGACTGATATAACTATGTACTACTGACTGCTCGGCTGCAGCCCTGCCCAGCACCGCTCCAGTTACACTCTTCTATTTAGCTCAATATTACATTACCTCACCAGTCTGTATGCGGCACTGAGAGTTCACTCAGAGCTCAGTGAAGGATTGCTGGTCTGTTCCCTTTTTCTCCAGTTTAACTTCACCAGAATAGTTATTGAAGACAACTTTTGTCCCCCCGTTTGCCCGAGAGACAATTACACATCGTCCCCCTGCAGAGGGCAGTGTGATCAAATCCATCTATCCATCATCTAAACCTGCTTCATCTTGTTCAGGTTCACCTGGGGGGGGGTCTTCATCCCAGTTGTCAGCAGATGAGGAACAGGGAACCCTGGACGGGTTGCTGGTCCATCAAAGGGACACGCACAGACAACCCGACAGACTCCCACACAAACACCGATGTTTTAAATGTTTTAAATGTTTTAAAGTCACCTGTCAACATGATGTGAGCATCTTTGGATGTGGGCAGAGGTGTCTTCAGTATTCACATTCATTACTCAGGTAGAAGTATAGATACTAGAGTTTAAAAATACTCCTGTAGAAGTTGAAGTATCAACTCAAGTTTTTTACAAAAAGTAAAGTAAAAGTATAAAATTACTGGTTTCAAAACTACTTAATTCAAGATCTTTTTATTAAAATTTTCACAAAGTAAAAAAGGTGAAATGCTGCATGTCAATTACAAACATTTTGATTAGGCATGGGCATGTTAATCATAGCATACACCAGTGTACAGAATATAAAAAACAATTAAACAGTATGAGAAAATATAAAATAGTAACAAAAACAAACTACAGACCAAACTAATCCCTCCCCTGTCACTGCCAGATTACTAATCACAATATGAGGTCACTCTATCATCAAAAGCCTGCACTAGGAATATAAAAGAAATATGAAGTATAGTTCACAGGGTCTGGAATGCTTCTAGAAAAGGTCCCCACACTTTCTGGAACTTATTTGATTGCTGAAGCGAGTATCTAATTTTCTCCAGTTTTAAGCAGGACATGATGTCTTCCAGCCATTGCGCACGAGTAGGAGGGAAGGGATCCTTCCACCTGAACAGAATTGCCCGACGAGCCAAAAGGGAGGCAAAAGACAAAGTGTGCCCCTGTGCAGTGGTTAACTTCCTTCCTCCCTCCATGACCCCAAACAGGGCAGTCAGTGGGTTTGGTTCTAATCTGATTTTAAGCACCAGAGAGAGAGTATGAAATACTTCCATCCAGTACTTGTTTAGACATGGGCAGGACCAGTACATGTGGATGAGAGAGGCTTCTGCTACCTTACATCTTACACAGTATGGACTAATATCTGGGTACATGGAGGATAACTTTGCTTTGGAAATATGAGCCCTGTGTACCACTTTAAACTGAATTAAGCAGTGACGTGCGCACAGGGAGGTTGTATTAACCAGTTTGAGTATGGACTCCCAGGTATCCTCTGATAAGGGAAGCCCTAAGTCCTGCTCCCATGCTGCTTTGAGTTTATCTGTAGGGGCACTCTTAAGATCCAGCAACATGCCATAGAAAGACGAAATGAGCCCCTTTTTGAATGGGTCTGTGGCAAGAACTTTGTCAACTGTGGTCAAGCCTATCGATGCACCAGGGCTGGGTGTCTGGGAAAGAACAAAATGTCTAGCCTGAAGATACCTAAAGAAATGTGATTTTGGAAGGCTGAATTTACTACTTAACTGCTCAAAAGATGCCACGGTGCCGTCTATGAACATATCTCTAAAACAAATCATACCCCTCCTGTGCCATTCCTGGAAGGTGGGGTCCTCAAGGGATGGTTTGAAAGAGTGATTTGATGCAATGGGGCTAAGAAGAGAGAAGCTGTGAAAACCAAAAAACTTCCTAAATTGGGCCCAAATTCTAAGAGAATGTTTAACCACTGGGTTTTTGATTGATTTAAGTGAAGGAAGTGGAAGTGAGGAGCCGAGTAGGGCAGGAATTGACAGGTCATCAGTTGGATGTAACTCCATCGTCACCCAGTCAGGGCGGTCAGCGCCGTCGCAGTAGAAGGACCAGAATGCAAGGCAGCGCAGGTTAGCAGCCCAATAATAATAACGAAAGTTTGGGAGGGCCAGACCACCTGCAGACTTAATTTTTTGAAGGTGAGTTTTGTTCAAACGTGGCCGTTTACCCCGCCATAGGTATGTAGATATAACTGAGTCAAGGGACTGAAAAAAAGAACCAGGAATAAAGAGTGGTAAGGTCTGGAAAAGGTACAAAAATTTAGGTAGAATGGTCATTTTAACTGAATTGATGCGACCCACAAGAGACATTGACAGGGGTGACCATTGTGTAAGGGTTTGTTTGGTCTCATTTAACAATGAGATAAGATTCTCTTGGAGCAGGTCTTTGTGTTTCCTTGTCACAGATATGCCTAAATAGGAGAATTTGTCATTTGCGATTTTAAAGGGAAAATTGGAAAGGTCTAAAGCATGCGATTCGAGATTGGTAGGGAAAAGCTCACTTTTGCTGAGATTCAGTTTATAGCCTGAGAGTTTCCCAAACTGACTGAGAAGTGACAGCGCAGGGGGTAATGAGGCCAGAGGGTGAGAGATGAAAAGCAAGAGGTCATCGGCATAAAGCGAGACCTTATGTTCCCTGCCACCTCTCCAGATACCGGACACATCCTCACAAGATCGGAGCGCTGTGGCAAGCGGTTCGATAGCCATGTCAAAAAGCATGGGACTAAGGGGGCACCCCTGACGGGTTCCACGATGCAGATTAAATGGTTTTGACCGTTGAGAGTTAGTACGAATTGAGGCTGTTGGGTGTAAATAGAGAAGTTTAATCCACAGAGCAAAGTTCGGACCAAAACCAAACCTGTCCAGCACAGCAAAGAGATAATCCCATTGGACGCGATCAAATGCCTTCTCCGCATCCAGAGAGACAACGCATTCAGGGATAGCCTCAGAGGCAGAGTAGATAATATTGAACAGTCGCCTTGTGTTGAAGTAAGACTGCCTACCTTTAATGAAGCCAGTTTGGTCTTCAGATATAATTGTGGGGAGGGCATTCTCCAGCCTATGGGCTAGGACTTTAGCTAGGATTTTAGCATCTGTGTTTAAGAGGGAGATGGGCCTGTAGGAGGCGCATTCAGTAGGATCCTTCCCTTTTTTAGCTATGAGGGTGATGCAGGCCTCCGAAAAAGAAGGAGGGAGGGAACCGTGGCTGAAGGATTCTGAAAGAACTGTAGATAGCAGTGGGGAAAGCAGAGTAGAAAATTTCTTTAGAAATTCCGCCGGGAAGCCATCAGGGCCAGGACATTTACCCGACTGCAGTGAAGAAATGGCTCGAGTAATTTCCATCAGGGATATCGGTTCTTCTAATGTCTTCCTTAGATCTGGTGAAAGACTGGGAATACTAAGACTATTTAAAAAGTCTGCAATCTCATCTCGATCAGTCTGAGATTCCGAGGTGTATAGCTGGGTATAAAAGTCCCTGAATGCTTCATTTATGAGTAAGTGGTCTGTAGTTACATGGCCATTTGGTAATCGAATCTTAGAAATATTTTGTTTAGCCTTAGAGCCTTTAAGTTGGTTGGCTAATAATTTGTCAGATTTGTCTCCATAAACATAAAACCTGGTTTTACTTTTCAGAAGTGACTGTTCAATTGGGTGAGTGGTAAGCAGGTCAAATTTAGTTTTAAGTTCTAGCCGCTTTTTGTAAAGATCTGGGGATTTAGTCCGAGAATATTCTTCATCGACCTCTTTGATTTGGCGGGCAAGGTCTGATCGCTCCCTATAAGATTTTTGCCTCACCCTAGCAGTGTAGGATATAATCTGTCCCCGGAGATAAGCCTTGAGGGAGTCCCAGACAGTTAGACTAGACATTCCTGGAGTCATATTCGTGGATAGGAAAAAGGCTATTTCCGTTTCCATAGATTTAACAAAATTTGTGTCCGACAGCAGAGTTGAATTGAATCGCCACTGTCTGTCTCTCTGAGGTAGGTCAGGAAGGGACATGGTTAGAACCACAGGAGCGTGGTCGGAAATGACAATGCTCTGATAAGCACAGGAATGAACCAGGGGAATCAGTTGATTATCAATAAAAAAATAATCAATCCTCGAGTATGTGTGGTGCACTTGTGAGAAAAAGGAGTATTCTCTGTCACATGGATGTAAAGAACGCCACACATCACAAACACCGTAGTCAGAAAGGAACGCCTGAATAAGACGGGCTGACTTACTTGCTGTGCCGGGGTTGGTAGAGGATCGGTCTAGGACTGGGTCGAGCCAGCAATTAAAATCACCACCCAGTATGAGAGAATATGTATTAAGGTCAGGGAGCAGTGAAAACAGTCGTTCAAAAAAGACTGCATCATCTGAATTAGGGGCATAAACGTTCACAAGTACGACCAATGTATTGAATAATTTCCCAGAAACGATCACGTAGCGACCAAACTTGTCAGAAATCACATTGTGCTGCTCAAATGAAACATCCTGACTGATCAGAACTGAAACTCCTCGGGCCTTAGCTTGAAAGGAGGAGTGAAATCTCTGCCCTGACCACCTCGGGGACAGGCGGCTATTATCAGAACTACGAATATGAGTTTCTTGTAGAAAGGCTATTTCTGCTTTAAGGTGTTTTAGATGTGAGAAGATCCTCTTTCTTTTAACAGGGTGATTCAGACCCTTAACATTCCAGCTCACCAACTTCAAGTATCTACTCATAATATCTAAGAAGAAAAATTAGGTGTGCACAACGACCTAGGCAAAAAAAAAGAGAACGGAAAGGAGGTTGAATGTGACCCACATTGAGTAATGAGTTGAAAAGAGTTAATGCAAAGTTTCTGGCAGTGACATATCCCCCCGACCCACCCCCCCCAACTAAGACAGCTGCTATAGAAAAATAAAAAAAAAGCAGCAAGCTCTTCAAAACAAACAAAGTGCAATAACGCATCTTCCAATCCTACACACTAATAGCTTTTGCTCCCGTATCATGGGTGTATACCTATTAGCACCTTAAAACGTGTAGATATAAATAAAAAAAAGGAATACCCTCTCAAATCTTGACCTGGAAGTCCCGATATGAGCCCAGAAATATTTGTACAAAAATATAAAATATAAAACGTCCGACTTAAGCAGCGTAAAAGTAAGGTTAACAGCTTACAATTATTACAAAACTTATAGGTAAATCGGAAAAGCTTTTTCTTTTTTTTTTTTCTCTCCCTCTTCACCACTTATATTCCCCCTTCCCTCAAATAGCCAAAAAGAACTGCAAATTAATAATATTTGCAAAAGGGCAGTCAAACTAACAACAGAGAAAATACTGGTTGTCGCGGGGTTACTCACCCTCCCCTCAGGAATAATGTGGCTCACGTAAAAAAAAAAAAAAAAAAAAAAGAGAGAGAAAAAAAAGTCAGTCCGTGAGCGTCAGTGAGCCGCACCAGGCTGCAGGCGGAGCCGTGACAGCCTCCAACGGTCCCGTTACGGCGGGTTTGAAGTTTTGCTGCGACTCGTGATGAATTTGCGCGCCTCATCCACGGAGCCGATCCACTTCCTGGCCCCCCCGGACAGCGTGAGCCGGAGCCGGGCGGGGAAGAGCAGAGCCGGCCTCAGACCCAGCTGGTAGAGCTCCGACATGACTCCGCTGTATTCCGCTCGTTGGCTGGCAACTTCGGGGCTGTAATCCTCCACTATCCGGATGGGGTGGCCGCGATATTCCACCTTTCCTCTACGGCGCGCCTCCCTGATGAGGAGATCTTTCGTCTGGTACCGGTGAAGGCGGAGGATGACCGGACGCGGTCTCTGTCCCGGGGCCGGCTTGGCGGCGAGCGAGCGGTGCGCTCTGTCTATCTCTGGCGGTGACGGCAGCGTATCGTTCCCGAACACCTCACACAGCAGCTTGGAGAAGAAAGCCGCCGGAGAACCGCTCTCGGTCGACTCCGGTAAGCCCAGGATACGGATGTTCTGCCTTCTGCTTCGGCTTTCCAAATCCACCACCTTAGCCTTCAGCCGAGCATTATCATCCCGTAGAGTCGAGCAGATGCCTTCAAGGTCCGTAACTCGCTGGCTGAGGTCTTCTGTGGCGAGTTCAAGGGACGAAACCCGTTGGCCATGGTCCTCGACCGCGAGCCGCGTTTGGTCGAGTTTGGAGTCGAGCTGACTGAAAGTATTTTTGAACTCGGCGGCCAGGGCAGCGCGGTGTTCCTCCAGCAACGTGGTAATGGCCGCCAGGGTTAAGACAGCGCCAGCCTCGTCCTTTTTTCCCGACTTGCCGCTCTTCGAAGCCATCTCGGAGGTAAGTGGGCTCGTTCGAGACAAAAAAAAGAAAAACAGCAACAGGGAATCCCTTTTAAAGGAAAAAGTTTGAAAGTTTGAGGGCTTGGTGGTTTAAAAAGTTTGGCATTTACGGGAGCACTCACGAAACACGTCTACTCCATCTGCTCACCAACCGGAAGCCTCTCAAAACTACTTAAAGTATAAAAGTAAAAGTAATGTAAGGGGGAAAAAAGCCATTAAGGACAAAAGCCATTGAAAATGAATGTATCTTAGTATAATGCAAATATATTAAAGAACCATATATGTGTACTATTGAGCATTAACATGTGTTTCAGAGAGCAGCAGATATGATGACTAGTTGCCTATAAGTATTGTAATGGTGCAAAAAGTCAAACTTCAGAGGCATGTTATCATTTATCCTAACCTTTATTGGAATGTACATCCAAGTTTAGTTGCAGGAATCTGAGGGAACGGATGTAAGAACAAAACTGGACAAGAACATCTGAAACAACCACAACCAAATTCACTCTATCCGGATGGAGCAATTTAACTGGATACTGTTTTTTAAAGGCCGAAATGAAATAGAGTAACAAGGCTGTTTTTAAAATTTAAGGAGTAAAAAGTACAGATAATTGTGTGAAAATGTAAGGAGTAAAAGTAAAAAGTCGTCTGAAAAATAATTACTCCAGTGAAGTATAGATAACCAAAATCTCTACTTAAGTAAGGTAACGAAGTATTTGTACTTTGTTACTTGACACCTCTGGATGTGGGAGGAGTTCAGAGGAGCTGCAGGGAGCTAACGCAGGGCCAGGGAGGACATGGACACCTTTCACTCACAGATCCCAGCCTGAATTGGAGGTGGAAGCTTCGTGACACCACTGTGCTGCCTGCAGGGAAATCCAATGACACATGCTGATGTTTCAAAACTCCGATGACTCGGTTAGACCGAGCTGCTGCTGATCTGCAGGCCGGAGAGCCGCTCTCTCCTCTCCTACGATGAGCACCAGCCCCCGACCTCCTGGGAGCGTGCGTCATGTTCAGATGGGTTTTATCGAATGTCGTGTGGTATAAACGTGATGGTATGGATTAGGGGTGTAACAATACAGGACTGTCTCAGAAAATTAGAATATTGTGATAAAGTCTTTTATTTTCTGTAATGCAAAAATGTCATACATTCTGGATTAATTACAAATCAACTGAAATATTGCAAGCCTTTTATTATTTTAATATTTTTGTTTATGGTTTACAGTTTAAGATTAAGATTCCCAGAATATTCAAATTTTTTGAGATAGGATATTTGAGTTTTCTTAAGCTGTAAGCCATGATCAGCAATATTAAAATAATAAAAGGCTTGCAATATTTCAGTTGATTTGTAATGAATCCAGAATGTATGACATTTTTGCATTACAGAAAATAAAGGACTTTATCAGAATATTCTAATTTTCTGAGACAGTCCTGTATATCGTGCCACGTAATTTTGCGATACAAAAACGTCACGATACGTGTCGTGGAGGTGACAAACTGTAGCTGATATTGGGTTATTAATATTAATATATTGTGTTTACTAGTAACATCCTATTGGTGCAGCGGGATCACGTGACGACCACGACCCGCGGACCAAAATCTGACTCCGCTCAGAAGAAACTAGTACCGTTTTGGTCCCGATCACGGGAATCTTGGGGGGTTTTAAGCTCTGAACTTTAACTTCTAAGCTGAGCATGAATCAATCTTTGTTATGATGTAAAGATTGTGTCGTCCCCGACGGTGTGAGGATGAAACGATAACGGGTTCACCTTACGGCCTCAGGCTGGAGCAGGTGAAGCTCTGAGCTCTGGCAGGAGCTAAATAACAGTCATGTTGCATTTGGAGTTTGGGACTTTTCATAGTTTATTTATTTACTTTTTATTTATTTATTTATTTAATTTTAGTTGTTAAATTTCTGGAAAAGAAAAAAGTCAAGTCATACATGAGAGAAACTATTCAGTTTGTGGCTAAATATTTGTACTTGTATGAAACTGAAGATGCATAATGGAAACCTGACATTTACTTTTAGTTCAGTTTGTGGAAAATGGTTGGCCTGGCTTTCTCTTTAAAACTTAAACAGTTATAAAGCATTACAAACTGTAACAATAGGGCAAATGCACAGCATTGTTTTGTATTTTGTGTCTTTCAAATAAAAGACAATTTTTTCCAGTCATATGTTCCTCATTCAAATACTACTATAATATCGTATCGTTATCGTGACCTCAATATCGTGTATCGTACCGTATCGTGAGATTAGTGTATCGTTCCCCCCCCTAGTATGGATGCAGAGAAACTCTTTCTCCGTGGCGTTGCAGTCGTGCTCAGCAGCAGAAACAATAGCCGTGGTCCTACATACATTCCTCAGCGTTCGCTCACACACCCACGTACTCTCTATTGTTCTGCTCCTTCCTTATTTCACTGGAGGATGTGGCTGCAGGGATGACTTTTTTCCAAGCCTATCCCACTGATCACAGATGTTGCCCTTCTCAGAGGCACATATCCCTCAGATGCCTGGGGCATGTACCAAATAGTTTCTCTGGCAGGACATCAGGAAGCAGAGCAGTGTCCCCCCCCGGAGCGCCGGGACCATTGGCTGCCGATCACGTGGCCGAAGGGAAGACCTCGTGGAAGCAGCCACTTGTGAGTTTATCCCCCCCCCCCATCTCTGGTGAGCAGTCACACTTTGTGAAGGTGGGGAGCCCAGGATCTTCCCTCTTGAGTCAGGTGATGTGAGGAGGGCCGTGTGCTGGGAGTGGGGAGGAGGAGGAGGAGGAGGAGGAGGGCGGGTGGCTTCCAGTGAGGGCATGTTTGAGGCAGGAATTCACTGCTCAAACAGAAAGTCACTAGGGTGCGAGTGAGAGACACTCGGCTTGTTTCTGAGGATTAGATGTCATGGAAGTTGTGGGCTATACTGGGAACGTTCTGGATGTGGATGCTGCTGCTGCTGCGAGTGTGGACAGGGTGGATATCTCTGCAGGCTGTCGGGGTGAGAGCAGGTCAGCAGCAGACGACAGCAAGGAACCTGAGGACGCTGCAGACGCTGCAAACGCTGCAGACGCTGAGACAGGGGAGGGCGCTGGTGCTGTAGGTGCTGTAGGTGCTGGACGTCTCTCTCAGTCAGAGAGTTGGACCCCTGCTGAGCGTGTGGACGGTTCAAGAGAGCGTGTGCAGAGTGCTGACACGCTGTGCAGTGGGTCGGACGGTGCTGATCTCACAAGCAGCAGCCGTTTGGGAATCGCTGTAATGGAGAGCGTGGATGCCAAAGGTGCCGGCCAGGACCGTGAGAGTGACGGAGACGACAGCGCTGAGAGGACGTGTCTGGAGGCCATGACGCCGGACGGCCAGGACTACTACCTGAGGCTGGGGGACACCCCCCGCCGCCGCTCCGCCCTGCGCCTCTCCCGCATCATCGCCCGGCAGCAACTGCTGCGGAGGCTGGCACAAGGTAGATGTAGTGGGTTACCAGTACTCCAGTTGAAAAACAAAATCAGGGGGGATGGAGGATTTTATCATATGGGGACAGATAATTTGTGCTGATTACAAATATATTACAAATAATAGCACTGACCAAAACACCTGCAGAAATACTGCAGGAATGACATAGCAGCAGTTAAATGCAGCCTTCTGTAAGCTTTAAATATCCACTGTGCTTACATCAAATACATCAAAACACAACAATAAAGAACAGTTTTCTGAACTTATCAATATGACTCTGTCCTTCACAGGATAAGTAAAATGGATCACTGCAAAAACTCTAAATCTTAACAAGAATATTTGTCTTATTGTTTCATTTTAGTCAGAAAATCTTATTACACTTAAAACAAGACTCATCACTGGAAAAAACAACAATTTTCACCTGTTTCAAGTAGATTTTCACTTAAAATAAGTAGAAATAAGTGGAACAAGATTTTTTTGCTTGTAATGAGAAGATAAATCTTGTCCCACTGGCAGATTTTTCTACTTATTTCAAGTGAAAATTTACTTGAAACAGGTGAGAATTGTCAAATAAGTTATTTTTCTGGTGTTATTTTCCTGGTGATGACTGTAATTGTTGAAATAGCAGTAAAACCACATTCATTGATGATTTCAGGGGGGATGCCATCCCCCCTCATCCCCCCTCAACTCCAGTACTGGTTACCGCAAACCCTGGTCCACCTGCAGTGGAAGATCAGTCTTGATTCCATGCACAACTGCTTTAAATGAGCCCGATGAGTTTGATGATCTCCCGGGATAAAAGCGAGTAATTTGATTTGGTACAACTGGGTTGGATTTTTCCTTTAAGCGGTTTTGAATATTTCTCTCGTTGTGTTTTTTTTTTTGTGGTTGAACTTGTTGGCTTCAGATACAAACTACGTCGGCCCTGATGTCAGTTTCTAAACGTGGGAAGGAAGCTTCTGATTGCAGCCACTTTGTGTGAGATTCTGTCCTCCTCCTTTAGGATTTCCTCATTATTTGATCAATTCCACAACAGTTTATACTCTACCATTTAGATTTAGATCCAACCTTAAACGACACCCGATTGTTCTTCAAGGTTTCTTTTTAATATTCCTGTTATAAACAGCATTTATGTGTCAGATTGCCAGTTTTGCATTCATGAAGTTGGATATGTGTAGATATCTTTCAGATATCTGAACCATAACAAACCCCAGAAAGCTATGATGTTATTGTTTTTGCCTGTTTTTCCACCGACTCAACTGGTTACTTCCTCAGCTTCCTGTCACATGACTCGTGCTTCTCAAGGACTAAACCCAACATCTGGCTGAACAACACGGACACGGCCAGGGTTTTTGGTTGTAAGGGAAGTGTGGCTTCTCTGGCTCTTCTGAGGCTTGTTATCGGAGCACAGTTTACTGACACATCTGCTGCTCCGTGTTATTACGGTATCCAAGATAACACGCCGTATGATTGATATGCAGAAAGAACAGGAACGTGTCAAGTCTTGTTGTCGGCGTGCTGCCCCGTCGATGATGAATTAGTCCACGATTCAAATATTGGACGTGTGAAGTGCAGATATGACAGGAATGTAGGTCAGACAGCAAGTTTCTGCCCGTGCTCGTTGACGGCATCACTTGTTCAGCTTCCACTCCTCACATCTTTCACCAACGCACCCTTGTCTCCTTTCACCTTCCTTTCCCTCTCTCTGACACACCCACACACACGCCATATTGTTATCATCATTATTATGGTTAGTATATTATATTATTATTATTATTATAGATATCGGATAGGTGAATGGATGAATGAATGGGATGCCTGGGTCTGGGGCCCTCCGTTGTCGGGCCCGCGCGGGTGTCGCCCTGTTGGGGGGTTCCCTCTCTCCGGGACCGTCTCCGGTCCCCCCCGCTGCCTCCGCGGCGGGGCGCCCCTCTGGTCTTGGAGGGCCACTTTCGTGGGGGACGGGTGCTCCTGCCCGCGTCGGCGGCCGGGGCGGCTCTGTCTCTCCGGGCAGGCTGGCCCCCTGCCGGGTGGGGGTCGTTGGCCTGAAGGGTGAGGGCCTCCTGGCCACGTGTCCGGCCCGGACCGGGTGGCCGGGGATTGCCTGGGTCGCGGTCCGCCGCTGCGGGATCTCGGGCTGCTTCTTCCCGTGTCGTGGGGGCCCTGCCCGCGGGCCCCCTTGGCCGCCGCCGGGGGGGGCTCGCAGGCGGTGGGTTTCATCCCGCCCTCTTCTCCCCTCTGTGGGGTTGCTGGTGGCCTGGGTTCCGGGTTCTTCCTGGTCGGCCCCTGGTTTTGCAGGTGGCGGGGTTGCTCCCCCCCCTCCCCCACTATAGATACACTTCAGGTGGAGCTTTGATAAGATTATTACACACACACACACACACACACACACACACACACACACACACACACACACACACACACACACACACACACACACACACACACACACACACACACGCATGATCATATACATACACACACACACACACATAGACATGTACACTGGCTTGTTCACCTGCATGCTTGCTCTGTAGTTTTGGGGTTAGTTAGCGGTAGCGGTAGCTTAGCTCAGACCGTGTTCGGATCTTGAGATTTGGGTCGATTGCTGCTCGTGTTTTGGTCGGCTCCGTGTCGGTTTTGTGTTTTGTTTGTGGTTTCTGTTGCAGATTTCCAGTGCTTGACGTGAGGCCTCCATGTGTTCCTGCTTCCTGGATTGGCAGTGGATGTCACCACTGGTTCTAGTGGCCCTTTATTCAAGTGCAGACAGAGAGATCGGGGATGACATGCAGCAAAGGTTCGCAGGCCGGGATTCAAACCTGCGACCGCTGCAGGAGGACTGTAGCCTCAGTATATGAGCTGCTTTCTTAATCCACTGCACCACCGAGCAGCCCGTGTTTTCGAAAGTTTCGTGTTGTATTTTTTGTTTCATGTATTAAGGGGGTGGCAGTTCTGTTCCTGCTGAGTCCTGGACTTCGTTCAGGATGTCATTTTGTCCTGCTGAAATAAATAAGGCTCTACCTTATATATGATTGAAAGAGAGAGAGAGATAAGTGGGATTGATACGTTCATAGTTGTGAAAGTTAAGTCTGTGTTTGCTTTTTCTTTTTGTTAGAACAACTTAACTATTGTGATGAACTGTTTATGCTGATACTTTGGATTTTGCAAGTGGCAGCAGCAGTTAGGTGTTAGTTTTCAGGGTTGTCCTTTTTGTGTTTTGCGTTTGCCTAATCTTTAAATCTTTTATTTGGAGTTGCAGTTAAAATGTACACATACAGTAGAAAGGCATAACCTTATGGAGCTATCAGCTAAAACAGTCACAGGGCAGTGACCCTCTTCTCATCTTTACTTTTGAGATCTCAGCATATTTAGGCTTCTTCTACTTTTAGTTAATTTATTCATTCATTTTTTAATGAATAAATAAATCTAGCCTGAAATTCTTTTTCATATGACACTGGTATCAGTATTAGAATATTTTTTCAAGATGGAGCTGATATGGTGTCTTTACAGGACTATCTCAGAAAATTAGAATATTGTGATAAAGTCCTTTATTTTCTGTAATGCAAAAATGTCATACATTCTGGATTCATTACAAATCAACTGAAATATTGCAAGCCTTTTATTATTTTAATATTGCTGATCATGGCTTACAGCTTAAGAAAACTCAAATATCTTATCTAAAAAAAATAGAATATTCTGGGAATCTTAATCAAAACTGCAAACCATAATCAGCAATATTAAAATAATAAAAGGCTTGCAATATTTCAGTTGATTTGTAATTAATCCAGAATGTCTGACATTTTTTTGTTTTTTTAATTGCATTACAGAAAATAAAGAACTTTATTACAATATTCTAATTTTCTGAGACAGTCCTGTACATAACTGTCAAGCCTTTAAAAAGATTTTCATTCTGTTATGTTCTACTTTAAGATGTGTCCTGTCATTACAAGAGGGTTCTCCACTCATTCAGTCAGGCTTTCTCTAAAGCTGTCGCCTCTTCATATTTTATTTAAGCACTACATGACAATCCTCAGTGAGGTCGTGTGATAGAGAGAAAGTTACCGATCACTCATGCTACCAAACCACAACTGCCTGTCAGAACAGGCAACTTTACTGCACTCAGCTGAGAATAAAAGACTCAGTCCGGACTAAAAAAGAAAATTAGAAAGGGAATAACATGTGGCATGTAGAAGCAAAGCCTTCCAGGCTGCTTCAGCCTTGTGATCATCTGATTTGATATGAATGCTGAGCTGCAGCTCTGCTCCTTACCTCCCTCTGCTGGAGGAAAGCTGGCACTCCTGGCTGTTAGCAAAAAGCCTGGTGACCTTCACACTGCTGTTTTATCCTATCTCAATCTGAGAGGAGTCGTCATAGCCCTCAATGTTTCTAATCATTTCATCCAACTGCAAATTCATAACAAAATGTCCACTTCTCTCATGTTGAATATTGGACTGCAGTGTTCAGTAGGAGGCTCTGTGTCCGAACCGGCATTGATTTCATCCCATTATTGATTCTGTTTTACAGCACATTGCTGAGGGCAGGACATCATCACAAAGGAGCCACACCAGTCTGGTCAAACATATATCTCTTCTGCCCCTCTCCCACCACTCCTCCTCTGTATTCTTCACTACTTTTCTGACCATTAAACATGAAGGACTAAGTGCTTTAGCATATGTGGGGAACATGGCTGCTCTCCAGGCAGCATGTGTGTGTGTCTAGTACGCGAGTGCTTCTCTGTTCCTTATCATTGCCATTTATCTTATATATCAATATATTCCCGTCTCTTTTTTTTGCAAACGTGACTGTGCTCTCTGGTTCCGCTCTGCGGTTCCGCTCATATCCATGAGTGCTCTTGGCCTAGGAATGATCCCAGCAGAATCCCACTGACATGTTCAGCCCACGAGCTTCCTGCTGCTGCTGTTCTGAGCTCACATGCTGCTCTGGACGCATGGGAAATTCAGAGCAGGAAATGATGTCATGCGAGGCTCTTAAGGGTCCCTGCGACCCAGTAGTAGACAGACATAACACACACGCACGCACGAAAAAAAAAAAAAAAAGAAAGCCTGTCAGAAAGTCAAGGTTAACGGCTGAGGATAAAAGGCAGGAAATGAAAGCCAGAGGAAAAGAAAGGGCAAACTTTCATCCAGAAAGATAAAGGAACTGTGAGGACATCGGGGTGCTTGTACCGGGGTTATTATGTAACACAGCTGGCACCCTCGTTATGTAAGGAATTGCCTCACACCTCCCTTTGTCCCACACTTGGATGCACAAATTCATTTGCCAACACACAAGCACACACGCCCTCATGCACATGCGTGTGCTGCTGCTGGCCGGCCGCCTGTCGTCACATATCCTCATGACAGGGACAGGAGGCACTGGTGGCCTACTTACAACATATTTATGCCCTCATTTACTATTCATTCAACTCAAACCACTACACGTGCACAAACCCTCAACTGAAGGCAAGGCAAGTTTATTTGTATAGCACAATTCAACACAAGGTAATTCAAAGTGCTTCAGATTCAGATGTTTTATTGTCATTATAGGCTACGGGGCATAAAACGAAATTAAAAGCAGCACGGAGTGGTGTTTTGTAAGTAAAAAGTAGAATAAGTATAAAATAAAATAGTACAAAATAAAATAGACTGTAAAAACGGTATATATACAAATGTATACAATGTATTTCTGATGCTGTTTCTACTGATTCTTTGGGGGTCACCAGTTTTGTCCTGCACCTTTAAACCTTTAGGAGGTTCCTTTAGTTCCTGATTTTGTTCCACCAGGAGCAGTGGTGCAGGAATACAAACAGACTCAGCCCAGAAGTCCAAAGCTGATAACATGCATTGACGGTTTTTTAACTTAAAAGAAGATTTTCCAATTACATTTTTGCTCATCACTTATGCATCACTTGTAGTCAAGACCAATTTGACAATTCTATACCACGATGCCTGTTTCCAGGTCTTATTTCACACAGCTGACCAGAATTGAGTTTGAGTTTGGGTTTAGAGTTTATTTACAAATAATTAAAAAACACAAATACAGATAATAATCAATCAATTGGTTTGTAAAATGGGACCCCCCAGAAGCTACTGTAGCTTATGAATGGGCCCAGTTACACAGAGAAACAGCTATAAATTACACATATAACACATATACATATAATAACCTTATAACGTAAAAAAACACAATAAAACCCTGAGACCTCCTCAGATTTCCTAGATTTCCTAGATACAAAGATATTCTTATAAAAATAATACATCAGGTATTAGTACATAAACAATTTAATAAGAGACATAATTTAATAACAATTTTTGTTTTAATCTCTTTTTAAAAATTGAGAGAGATCCAGACTCTTTTATAGCACTATCAATCTCATTCCAAATTTTTGGACCATTCCAAATTATATTTCTATACGGTCAAAACGTACCGGGTCAAACACAATATTACAAAAGTAATCCGTGCCGATTTGTACGATGAATCAGACCAATTTGACAATTCTACAGTACATCACAATGCCTGCATTCAGGACTTATCCATCACCAGTGTAACTTCGCGCGGTTTAGAAAAAATCATAAGTATTAAATTTAAGAGTACGCTGAAGAGGCTATTGGGTTCTGTTTAAAGCTAAAACTACAACTGAAGTGCAGTGTTATTGACTGCTCCTTTATCCAAGTGTGTTGTTGTGGATGTATGGGAGTGTTGGAGGAGTTGATTGTCCTGCTGAGGACGTGCAGCTGCTGCTGCAGACTCAGCGCTGGGTGAGGGCTGAACAATGACAGGGAAGTCTGGAGACCTGCACACTGAAACATGGATTGTGTTGGAGTTATTTAAATCCTTCAAATAGTGCTGAAACGTACAAAGTACATGCTAACATCAAATACTGTTACTGCTGCCACCCAGAACATAATACATAAATTAATACATTTCCTCTATAACGCACTTTATATTTGAATCAAATCTCAAAGTGCTACAATAAAAACAATTTGAAAAGAAAAGCAGCAAAATTAAGATGGACTAAAATTGCAAGAAAAAAAAGAAAGTCAGAACATGTTCACCTATGCACAGTTAAGAGATTAAAATACATAGTTTCTACTAAAGTTAGGCAAATAACAAACCCAGAGTTAACCAGAGGTGGGTAGTAACGAGTTACATTTACTCTGTTACATTTACTTGAGTACGTTTTGGGAAATGTTGTACTTTTAGGAGTAGTTTTGAATCACTATACTTTGTACTTTTACTTGAGTAGATTTGTGAAGAAGAAACTGTTCCTCTTACTCCGCTACATTAGGCTACGTTGAGCTGTTACTTTTCTTTTATCCCTTTTATCCGCGTACGCGTCAATCTCATGACATCACTGGGTGATTCTTTGGGAAAAATGTTTGTTTTTGCATGTTTTGTCACATTTACACAGACTCAAACACACACAGAGTTTCTATGAGTTCATGTTTGTTCTAGTTCTGCCTGGTTAAAAAAGAAAAGTACAAAGGCTTGAAATTTTGTGCTACTTGTGCTTAATTTATTTTTTTATTCTGTTATTATTTTATTTATTTCATTATTTATTAAAGTGCTTGAATTTACTTTAATATTATTTTAATTTAAGCTATTTTTTATTCCTTTTAATTTATTTTATTATTTTATTGATTTAATTTGCCTGAAGATGATTATTTTGTACTTTTGTCTGTTTGAATGGTTGTGTTAAAAAAATAAATCAGACGTTACTCAACAGTTACTCAGTACTTGAGTAGTTTTTTCACCTAGTACTTTTTTACTTTTACTCAAGTAATTATTTGGTTACTACTTTTTACTTCCAGTTGAGTCATATTATTCTGAAGTAACAGTACTTTTACTTGAGTACAATTTTTGGCTCCTCTACCAGCTCTGGAGTGAACTTACACTCAAAAGGGCGACTCTTCATTTTTGTTATTGTCAACAAATTCAAAGTAATTAAGTGAAAGCGCTCATGTCTCACTTAATACTAATCTTAATCATTTCCTGCTGCCTTCCCTTGCAGTGACTCCTACTGTCCATCTGCATTTGCACTCTTATTTTAACCTGTCTTGTCTAATAAAGAGTAAACCAATCTGACAATCTCCCAGTGAGTAAATAATCAGCGTTGGCTGTGGTATGTCTTCCTCCCTGCGGTTTTCCCACGAGGTCTCGGCTCCCCACCCTCGCGTCGGACAGTCTCATCTTTTTTCGGTCTCCTCTGAGTCACCGGGGGCGACATTTGGGCTGTTCTTTGCTGCGTGTACATACGTGTGTGTGTGAATGCACCCAGGACTCTCCCACACATTGTTCTGCTCAGCCAACCAAGCGGAGGCCCAGTCTCCTCACGAGGCCCGGCCTTTTTTCTTCTGGGCTGACGTGAAGTCGGTGTCCAGCAGCTGTCAGGCCTGCAAACCTCCGGGGTCTGGCTGATGCAAGCGCCAGCTGAAATGAGCCATTTCCTGCCCTGATGCCATGGGGCAACTGCTCCAACTGCTCTGGTGCTCGCCAAGGAGAAGTGGACGTTCCCGTAGGAGCCCGGTGGGAGGAAGGATGAGGGGGCTGTTGTGAAGAACAGGGAGGATGCGTGGATGAAAGCAGGATTTTTGTTTGATGTGGGAAAGATAAGAGTTTAAGAAAGAGAAAGAAAGGTGAAGAGTGACTGCAGGGGAAAGATGAGGGTGAAAAAATGAAGGGATTGTCTTTATTTCAAGGAATTTGAGGTAAAGGGAAGAAAAGGATGACGTGTAAGGTACAGAAAGACGAGGTAGATTAGATGCATAACTGAAAAAAAAAGAAAAGAAAAAAATCCAAATTGAGCATGAGGCAGAGAGAGCTGTAAAAATAGAGAGTTATTGTATGTGGATCCTAAGAAAGATGAAAGTGCAAGAGAGGAGGTTGAGGGGAAAATTAGAGGGAAGAGAAAAGCTGCATGGGGCAGGCTGGGAGAGGGAGGCAGAGCTGTAAACACAAGGCTCGGAGAGGCGGCGAGAAGGAGAGCACCCAATCCTTCGCACACTTGACGAAAAAGCTGCACGACGGCGAAGGTTTGAGCCGAGGGATGGAGAGAAACCTTCAGTCTGAGGAAAGGAGAAATAAACCTATATCATCCCCGTCACCATGAGAGCTTCCAGTAAGTTTTGTAAGGTGAAATTGTTTGCTTGAACTGCTTCTCGCCGGTGGAATTTCTCTTTCTCTTCAGTCTATTCTCAGAAATCCCCCT
This sequence comes from Cololabis saira, assembly GCF_033807715.1. NCBI lineage: Eukaryota > Metazoa > Chordata > Actinopteri > Beloniformes > Belonidae > Cololabis > Cololabis saira. The sequence continues at coordinate 1,483,820 of NC_084600.1, read as the reverse complement.
CAAAAAGAAACACTTACTTTCTCTTTTTTGCAGTCTGCCCTGGTATTGCTTCATATGTGATTTAGAGCGAGGAGTTATTCTAAGAATGCTGGAAGAGGGATGTAATTGCTGGATTGTGGTGACAGTGTCATTTCCTCTGAGCGTTCCCATCTCTGATGGTGAAGATGGAGGATTTTTATTGCCCTGCTGAACTTTGTCCTCTGTGTTTCGGTGGTGCATTTCCCCGTTTAACAGCAGCACCTCTACATGACGAACCTGGATGAGCGAGGCCTCAGCAGGTTTAACAGCTCTGTCTGGAGGTTTACAGTCTTCAGTCTTCAGATCTGTCCTGTAATGCGCTCTCTACACTTTACAGTGGTATAATTGAAGTGAGAAGTGTGATTCCTGCGTGTCTGCACAGCGTGTACGTCTCAGAGCTCCACCGTGCTGATTCAGACATGTGTGACCTGGCACCAGACCGTTGGGAAGTGTCTGTCAGCACAAAATACGGCTGCATAGCGCTTTAATAAGTGTCTGCTCATAAACTAGATGTATGCACGCACACACACATGCACGGTTCTTGGGCTGCCAGTTCAGCAGTGTGAGCAATACATATGCTAGCGGAAAAAAGTAGTAAAACTAAAGCCCGTAAAATGTCTGATTTTGAGGCGCTGGCGGCAGCGCCTCATGGTTGTGGTAACGTTGTTGGAACGTTACACGTAAACAGCTGTGACTGCTGCTTATCTGTGTGGACACTTGTGATGGCAGCATATGTCAGTAACTGTGTTTCCTATGCCTTTAAGATCATGTGTCGCTCTGTGGATGATTTGATTTGATTTTTATTTGTCTCAAACATACACAAACATAAAACAAATGGTATATATAATGATGAAAAATAGCACATTGTGATGAAGTGCAAGTTCGAGAAGGAACTGAAGGAAGCAAAGCTTATCAAGTTCAGCCCCCCCTTACATTGTCATATAGTATGTAATACAATTATACATAAAATACAATTACATATACATATACAGGACTGTCTCAGAAAATTAGAATATTGTGATTTTCTGTAATGCAATTATAAAAACAGAACAGAAGCCTTTTATTATTTTGATATTGCTGATCATGGCTTACAGCTTAAGAAAACTCAAATATCCTATCTCAAAAAATTTGAATATTCTGGGAATCTTAATCTTAAACTGTAAACCATAATCAGCAATAATAAAATAATAAAAGGCTTGCAATATTTTATTTATTATTTTATTTAACCAGGTAAAAAACTCATTTCCAAGAATGACCTGACCAAGAGGGCAGCAGAAACAGTGTTACAACAGTGAAAAACAACAAATAGCAGTCACAATATCCATAATCCATAAATCAATGCAATCTAAAAAAATCAGAACATTTAACTTTAATACAGGACTGTCTCAGAAAATTAGAATATTGTGATAAAGTTCTTTATTTTCTGTAATGCAATTAAAAAAACAAAAATGTCATACATTCTGGATTCATTACAAATCAACTGAAATATTGCATGCCTTTTATTATTTTAATATTGCTGATTATGGCTTACAGTTTAAGATTAGGATTAAGATTTTTGAGATAGGATATTTGAGTTTTCTTAAGCTGTAAGCCTAATATCAGCAATATTAAAATAATAAAAGGCTTGCAATATTTCAGTTGATTTGTAATGAATCCAGAATGTATGACATTTTAGTTTTTGTAATTGCATTACAGAAAATCATAATATTTTAATTTTCTGAGACAGTCCTGTATGAATGAATATAAATAAAACTGTTGATTTCTGATGTCCAGCTTTTCCATGCTCATCATTCCAGATTTCCCAGAGGAGGAATACATCCGTGAGATGTTCCTCCCTTGTATACTTCAAATGTTTGCATAGGAGTCCCAATCACGCAATCAGAACCATTTTATCTTGGAAAACGGTTGTTTCAATGCTGCACTAAAGACGCCGTATCAAAGAGCCCATTAATACGACAGAAAGGTGGATGTTGTGCTAACGTGTCTGTTGCATCTTCTTGTCTTACAGAGATTGAGGCTAAGGAGGCTTGTGACTGGCTCAGGGCAGCAGGGTTTCCTCAGTACGCTCAGCTGTACGAAGGTAACACACACACACACACACACGCACACGCACACACACACACACACACACACACACACACACACACACACACACACACACACACACACACACACACAGCCTTGCTTCACACAACCTCCTCCTTCCATTGGCTCCTTTTGTTTATTCTCCAAGTTCAGTTAATTTTCTCTCTCTGTCTTATTTTTCCATCATCTGCTCTTCTTCCTCTCTTCCTGCCATCCCTCCATCTCCACATCCCCATCTTCTGGGCCGCTGTGTTCTATTTCCAGGCTTCAGTTCCTGTCCAGAGGGAGGGGTCATGGGAAAGGCCTTGTTATCACTGCTGGGACTCTCACAGCTTCTCTCTCCGTCCCTTTTCTTTCTCCTACCTTTCTCTTTGCACTCCGGCACACACCCGCCACTTTCCTCCCTGCCGTCTCCTTTTCGGAAACCTTTTCTTCCTTCTACTCTTGTTTTTCTCTTCCATTCATCACGCACCTCTCTCGCCCTGCTCCTCTCTTATCATGCAAACCTACGGGCATGTGCTCATGTGATGATCATCAGGTCTCACACAGTCAGAGCACAAACAGGAAATGGCCCCAGTAATCAAAGAAGAGACTCTCAAAATCCTGCAGTCCTTCTGTAGCAATGCACACACACACACACACACACACACACACACACACACACACACACACACACACACACACACACACACACACACACACACACACACACACACGCACAGTGCTGTTCTCAGAAATGTTGAGAGATCCAGTAATGTCAGGTTGGGATGCGGGGCTGTGGGACTCTGTGGTGCACATGATTCCTGCTGTCTGGAATCACAAAAATAAAACACTCCAGTCATTTTGGAATTCTGTGGGATCCAAGTTGCTTTAAGGGGCTGAGATCTGGTTGTGTGTGTCCCTTTGTCAAACTCCAAATGCCAGTGTTAAATAGAGATGCACCGATCAGGATTTTGAGGGCCGATCACCGATCACCGATCTCCAAAATCAGTATCTGCTGATCCCGATATTGCTGATCACCGATCACAGCGTGAAATCCATACATTCGTCAATATTGTTGTCTCATGTACACAACACTGACATTGTATTATTAGGTATAAAGATTAGGAGATGAGAAAGTATCATGAATTGACCACTGTTTTATTTCAGGCTGAGGCAATGTGCAATATTTCCCTCTAGAGACTCTTAGAGACGACTTAGACTCGGCTTACAAAGAGAGATTTTTAAATTTATTTTATTCAGCACAGTATAAAAAACAGAACAAGTAACATACAAATGTAAAATAGTGATTTGTAATGTGCTAGGCTGAGGCAAAAAGCCCAAGGGGCTTATACGAGGCCTCGTCCTATGTAAAATACAGAAAAAGATTGTACAAAGATTTAAAATATGCAGAATACATGATTGCAGTTTAAAAAAAAAACAAAGCAAGTAAACAGCAGCATGAATAGAATTCATGGTATCTACATGATTATAGAAAAAATAACAAATCTAGAAATATCATTATGTAATCTGATCAATTAAATGTGTCCTTAGCTTCTGTTTAAAATGTTTGAATGAAGTAGAGGTAGAAGAGATTGCTAAGAATAGGTGTAGTTTAGTAGCTTAAGCTTTCCTGTGGTAATAATAATGTACAACATGTGCACCAACACAGACAACAGCAGATATTTCACTCTCTTCGAGTTGATAAAAGTTGTTAACTATAAACCTTAGTGTTCCTGTGGAGAAAGGAATTAAATCTTAAAATAAAAAATTAATTATGTATTATTAAGCTTTGTAAAAGCTTTAGCGGTATCCGCCGCGTGTGAGGAAACTCTTGTGAGTGAAGTAAAACTCTTCACACTAGAACTCCAAATGTCACTCATGAAGCGACTGACACGACTGTCGTCCTGACTTTGGACTGTATTTACCTCGGTCTGAGGTGTGGGAATGCATGCGCGGGTGGCGGTTTGTTGTTGTAAATGTCATCAGATCGGCCCGCTTTGAAATATTATTTTGAGAACTCCGATCAAAACCGATAGATCACTGCAAAAACTCAAAATCTTACCAAGAATATTTGTCTTATTTCTAGTTAAAATGTCTCATTTTTAGTCAAAAAAATCTCATTACACTTAAAACAAGAGTCATTACCAGAAAAATAACTTGTTATTTGACAATTTTCACCTGTTTCAAGTAAATTTTCACTTGAAATAAGTAGGCAGTGGAACAAGATTTATCTTCTCATTACAAGCAAAAAAATCTTGTTCCACTGGCAGATTTTTCTACTTATTTTAAGTGAAAATCTACTTGAAACAGGTGAAAATTGTCAAATAACAAGTTATTGTTCTGATAATGACACTTGTTTTAAGTGTAATGAGATTTGTTTTACTAAAAATGAGACATTTTAACTAGAAATAAGACAAATATTCCTGTTAAGATTTTGAGTTTTTGCAGCCGATACCAATCGGTTGCCGATGGATCAGTGCATCTCTAGTGTTAAAGTGTGCCAAACTAGTGATCTGTGATCAGTCACTCACTCACTAAACGGCCTCCTCTCTTTTTCTTCCCTCCTCAGATTCCCAGTTTCCAATCGATATTTCCTCGGTGAAAAGGGACCATGACTTTCTGGACCGGGACCTGGTGGAGCCTCTGTGTAGGTAAGGACCCGCCCCGGTCAGAGTCGGCCCCCGGAGATTCAGCTTTAGTCCCCAGGGCCTGGTGCTGCTAACCGCTGCTCGTTAGATGTCTGGCCCCGATCCTTAATGAAGTGGCCGTCCAGGTCACCCAGGCTTTGATCTGCTCACCTCCTTCCCCTCTGCCACGCTCTGATCTCCCCTCAAAGAGGAGAGACCCTCAGGGGGCCGAGCAGAGCTGTGGATGCATGAGGGTCAGAGTTAAAGAGTAAGTGGATGCAGTACTCCAGTTGTAAAAGAAAATCAGGGGGGATGGGTGATTTTATCATACGGGGACAGATAATTTGTGCTGATTACAAATAATATAATATATAACAAATAATAGCAGTGACCAAAACACCTGCAGAAATACTGCAGGAATGACATAGCAGCAGTTAAATAAGATAAGATAAGATATTCCTTTATTTTCTCCCTCAGTGGGGAAACTTATTTTGTTGGCAGCAGTACACTTAGCACACGCATGCAGGGGAAGCGTAAAAAGACTAAAAAGTAAAAAATAAAAAATATATAAAAAATACAAAAATTATATATATATAAAATATGTAAAATATGTATAATTACAGAATATAAGCAGTATATACAGTAGAAGAAAAAAACAGTGCAAAAAAAGCAGGTAGAGTGTTGTGAGGTAGACTGGTAGATATTGCACATATGATTTGCACATCTTATATTTATTCTTATATTAAATGCAGCCTTCTGTAAGCTTTAAATATCCACTGGGCTTACATCAAATACATCAAAACACAAAGATAAAAAACAGTTTTCTGAACTTATCAATATGACTCTGTCCACAGGATAAGTAAAATGGATCACTGCAAAAACTCAAAATCTTAACAAGAATATTTGTCTTATTTCTAGTTAAAATGTCTCATTTTAGTAAAAAAAATCCCATTACACTTAAAACAAGACTCATCACTGGAAAAAACAACAATTTTCACCTGTTTCAAGTAGATTTTAACTTGAAATAAGTAGAAAAATCTGCCAGTGGAACAAGATTTTTTTGCTTGTAATAAGAAGATAAATCTTGTCCCATTGGCAGATTTTCCTACTTATTTCAAGTGAAAATGTACTTGAAACAGGTGAAAATTGTCAAATAAGTTATTTTTCTGGTTTAATTTTTCTGGTGATGACTCTAAATGTTGAAATAGCAGTAAAACCACATTCATTGATGAAATGACATAAGGGATGGAAAGGAGGGATGGCAGTTTTACAGGGGGATGATTTGGACCGTTTTTATTTCAGGGGGGGATGCCGTCCCCCCTCATCCCCCCTCAACTCCAGTGCTGAATATAGACCAGCATGCTTTGAGTATGTTTAGTCTTTTTTCCACATCCCGAGCCCAACGATCTTTCTTCGCCTCGTCTCCTGCTTCCTCTCACAATAGTTTTTTTTTCATACATGAACTGATTTTACCCTTCTTGATGTTTCCTTTCTTTGCTGCGGGAGCCTTTCCAAGGGTGTGGTAATTGTGGTTAGCTCTTCTTGACAGCAACATTGTGAAAGAACATGCATCAGACCCCCCATAGTGAGCTGTCTGAAGAGCTATAAAATACTCATGCTGCCTGCACGCAGCGCTGACGGCAACAAGCCTTACATGTGTGTCTGTTCACCCATAGAGCAGGAGGAAGGAGCAGTTCATGAATCAGGAAGTCTTTTCCACTAGTACCTACTCAGCCCGACTCGCCTCGGTTTGGTTCTTTTCCACTAGGGGTCTAACGTGCCGAGTAGATACTTTTTCTGTATCTATTCTGCTGAGGTTCTAAGCTGCTGAGTCGGCTGTATCTGACATCATCACACTACAGGCCACTGATTGGTCGGGGGGTTGGAGTCAGACGTCTGAGTCAGGAGGAGGAAATCAGAGAAAGAGACTCTGACGGATTCTTGTTCATTTTATTCCACCAGCAATGGCAGCAAAAGTCTGTTTGGTGATCCAACTCTGAGGTGCAGATGTTCATAAACCTGGTGCTGAGGAGAGAATTAAAAAGAGATCTAGACGGAGATAAGGAACGACCAGATCCACCAGGATCTCTGTCTCTTCATAGCTGCTCACGGCTCCAACTGACTTTTCAGCAGCAACGAGATAAACTAACAAAAAATTAAAAAGCGTTGCCGCTTGAAGCTTCTCTCTCTCTTATTTTTTAACTTGATATCAAACACAAGCCAGAGACCAAGCAGCACATATAACATCTTTAGTGTTGTCTTCTCCGTTTAGATACACAATCAAATACGTCACAGCAGCTTCTCTCCAACCTCCTACTTCTGCTCCAGGTGCTGAATTGTTATGGAAAAGAAACCAGGCCGAGCCGTGTAGGTTCTAGTGGAACAGCACCATTATAGTCTTGTGACAGAATGAAAACTGTTACACACAGGTAACAGCACCCACCTAACAAGCTGCTCTTCACATCCCCAGCTGCAGAAATCAGAGACGCAGGGTGGATTAGTGGCCTCGTCTCGGGGAGGGTGGCAGATGAAAGGAGGAGTGAGGGAAGGGGAGGGGAGGAGCTGCTTAGGCTCTCCCCAAGGGTGAAGATCAGCTCCAGTCAGGGACAGATGGGGGAAAAAGAGTGTGTGGGGGAGAAGGATAGTCCGGAGAGAGGACTGGAGGAGGAGCTGCAGAGCAGACGTTACCTGATCAGACTCAGGAGGAGGGTGGGGGGGCCGTCCTGCAGGACACGGCCACTGACAGACAGGGAGCAGTGCTGTAGTGCAGAAAAGACACACAGAAAAGACAGCTTGTGACTCTGTGTACGTGTCTTTTGCAGACGTCTAAATACTCTGAACAAGTGTGCCTCCATGAAACTGGATGTCAGCCACCCCAAGAAGAAAGTAAGTACTGTTTTCTCTACACTGACTGATGTAAGGATGACACACATGTACAGGACTGTCTCAGAAAATTAAAATATTGTGATAAAGTTCTTTATTACCTGTAATGCAATTAAAAAAACAAAAATGTCATACATTCTGGAATTATTACAAATCAACTGAAATATTGCAAGCCTTTTATTATTTTAATATTGCTGATTATGAATGAATAAAGTTTATGAATGAATAAAGTTTATTCAGTCATGACAACACAACACAAAAAACAATAATCATGTGTTTAACAATGATAGGCTGAAGCAAACTGCTTATAAAAGCCTATCCTATATTATCAACTTTCTTTTTGTGGCTACCGACCTCCAGAAAAGCAAAAAGAGAATAGAAAAGCAAAGAAACAACAGAAAAGCAAAGAAATAACAAAAGGCAAAGAAACAACAGAAAAGCAAAGAAACATTAACAGATAGTCAATTGCACTTATAAGCTTCAAAAATAGCTTTACAAACCATTTTCTTAAAAACCAAAAGAGAATGACATGTTTTTAAATGTTTGTTGGCATCATTCCAGAATTTAACTCCAGTGATGGAGACACGTCTCCTTTTCATACCTTTTTCAGCTTTTTGTACAGCAAAATTGCAGACACCTCTAAGATTATTATGGTTTACAGTTTAAGATTAAGATTCCCAGAATATTCTAATTTTCTGAGACAGTCCTGTATTCTTAATGAGCCGGTGCACCATTGGAAGATCTCACCTAAATGTCAAACAGTCTTTTTTACTAATCTGAACTCTTTGCTGAGGGTAGAATAACAACATAGAAACTGCGGGGCCAACAATTGCAGCCACTGCAGATATGTTTCAGCCTCCAGAGACAGTTTTCTTCCTCGCTGCTTGTTGCTGCGGGGTTGTGTTGTTCCATCCTTCTTTTCTAAAAATCCCCAAATACGCTCATCTGATCATAGAGTGTGCTGTCTTTTCCTTTTAGCAAGGTTAATCATGCACCAAAGAAAAAAAGTCACAGATAAAAGATCAGAGATGAGCTTTTTCTTGGCCACTCTTAGAAATGGATGTTACACAGCGTCCTTCGTGTTGATGCACAGAAACTCTCATCTCCAACTCCTCTGATAAACTCTGTGCCAAGTCTGGAGAGCTTCCCCGTCTGTGTTTCACGTCTAGATTGCACAAGTATCCGTGGCGTCTTGTTTGAAGGACAGTCGCTGCAGTTCTGATTAGTGGTGCTATGCCTTCTTGTATAGATTCAGATTCAGACGTTTTATTGTCATTATACGGGGCATAAAACGAAATTAAAAGCAGCACGGAGTGGTGTTTTCCTTCAAGAAAAAATGTAAGTAAAAAGTAAAATAAGTATAAAATAAAATAGTACCAAATAAAATAGACTGTAAAAACGGTATATATACAAATGTATACCATGTATTTCTGGTGCTGTTTCTACTGATTCTTTGGAGGTCACCAGTTTTGTCCTGCACCTTTAAACCTTTGGGAGGTTCTTTTAGTTCCTGATTTTGTTCCACCAGGAGCAGTGGTGCAGAAATACAAACACACGCAGCCCAGAAGTCCAAAGCTGATAACATGCATTGACAGTTTTTTTAAGTTAAGAGAAGATTTTCCAATTACATTACATTTTTGCTCATCACTTATGCATCACTTGTAGTCAAGGAAGGCAAGTTTATTTGTATAGCACAATTCAACACAAGGTCATTCAAAGTGCTTTACATCAACATTAAAAGCGGCAAGACATAATTAGACAGTAAATAACAAATAAAATGATAAGAAAAGAGGTAAATATAATAAAAAATAATAAAAAGCACAAGTTGTTAAAAAGTAAGGGCAGTAGAGTACAGCAGGTACATCTCATTCTTACAATGGCAAGAATTAGGTTTCTATACGATCAAAACGTACAAAGACCGGATCAAATATAGTATTACAAAAGTAATCTGTAACAATTCGTATGGTAAATTAAACCAATTTGACAATTCAATGACACAGTTTCCAGGTCTTATTTCACACAACTGACGAAAATTACGTTTCTATACGGTCAAAACGTACAAAGACCGGGTCAAATACAGTATTACAAAAATAATCTGTGCCAATTCTTGCGGTGTATCAGACCAATTTGACAATTCTACGTCATAATGCCTGCATTCAGGGCTTATCCATCACTAGTGTAACTTTGCGTGGTTTTCAAAAAAAAAGACATGTGTCTGTCCTGCTTCCAGGGAACCTCTGGTGCAACTAAAGTTGTTGACAACAAACATTTTTTCCCATTTATCGCCTTTAAGAAAAGTCTCAACTACCGGTATATGTCTGTGTTAAAATACCAGAGTGATATAGTACAAAAGCTCCTTCTTATAAAACTACTTTAAATGTTTGCTCGTATTGGTTTATTTGGGGGGGGGGGGGGTCAGCTGGGCGAGCCTTTTAAATATGTGTTGAAGTTTTGCATTGCTGACTTCAAAGATACAGCAGATCCAGCATGTGGTGAAGTTGGATGGAGGAACAGATGTGGAAGCAGGATAATTATATTCTTCTCTGCTCAGGGTCTGTGATGTCACAGAACCCTGCAAACCTGAATGCAGACAGAATGACAGATTTTTGGACTCAGTCTGCCAAAAGTAAATAACAGGGTAGTATTATATTAGTCTTTTGAGTTTGTAGTTTGTCAGACACTGAAACATATGCTACCAAACACAGAAGAGTATTCTTGAACATTTTCACAACATATCTGTCCCATTTACACGGAAGAGTATTAGGGCCAGGCAGGATAAAAATAAAAATAATATTTTAGAGGAGGATTTTTTTTTCATCATGCACTTTGAGAATAAAGTCGAAATGTTGAGAAAAAAGTGAAAATGTCGAGAATAATGTTGAAGTGCAATTTCAAGAAAAAAGTCGAAATGTTGAGAAAAAAGTCAAAATTTCGTGAGTAAAGTTGAAAAGTTGAAACATTAATCTCAACATTTCGACTTTTTTCTTGACATTTTGACTTTTTTCTCGAAGTGCATAATGAAAAAAAATCTTCCCCTCTCAAATATTTTTTCTCCTGCATGGCCCTAATACTCTTCCGTACCTTTGAGCGTGAGTCGTGACATTGTGTTTCCCGGTTGATCTCATAATCCCAAACCATTATTTTTAAGGTAAAAGGATAGTGATGATAGTGGTTGTAACCAGAAAAAAAGATAATCATCAATTTTCTTCCTTTTTTTACTTCTTTTTTTCTTCTTTTTTTCCTTTTTTCTTCTTTTTTTCCTTTTTTTCTTTTTTCTTCTTTTTTCCTTTTAAATCTCGACATTTCGACTTTTTTCTCAACATTTCGACTTTTTTCTCGAATTTTTGACTTTTTTCTCAAAATTTGGACTTTTTTCTCAACATTTCGACTTTTTTCTCGACATTTCGACTTTTTTCTCAAGATTGTACTTCAACATTAATCTCAACTTTTTTCTCGACATTTCGACTTTTTTCTCGACATTTCGACTTTTTTCTCAAGATTGTACTTCAACATTAATCTTGACATTTATTTATCATCAATATGGCTCTTTCAACATTTTGGTTGCCGACCCTTGGCCTAGCATGTGTGTTTCTGACTGAACGTCTCCTCTGCCCTCACTAGAGTGAAGATTCTGACGAAGATGACCAACTGGCTATCAGTAAAAGGTGGACGTTCGAGTGGAGCAGTCGACGCTGGTCTCGACTCCAAGACTTCCTGTTGGACGGGGCGGATGAGAGCAGCCCGCCGGGTCGGGGGGAGGGTCTCCGCAGCACGGTGAGCAGCGAGAGCGTGCTGACGGACCTGAGCGAGCAGGAGATCGCAGAGGTCTCCTCGCTCCACAGCGAGGACTCCGCCTCCGCGCTGCCGGACTCCATATCCATGGCCTCCCTCTCCGCATCCTACCAGGGGCCGAGGGACCTCCCTCACTACAACTCCCTGCCCATCAAGAGCAGCCGCCACGGCCAAGGGGGGCGGAGCAAAGCCAAAGAGTTTTTGCGTCGAATGGAATTAATGCGCACTTGGGGGCCGTCGACGAGACGGAAAAGCTCCAATCGCAGGCCGCCGCTGGTTATCAGCGGACCGGTACTACAAGGGGAGGAGCCTCAGGCTCTCCAGATGCTTCAGTGTACTCCTATCGACCAACTGGAAGACGGGCCAGTAGACGCCTCCCAACCGGAGGTTGCATCCTCCGTGTCTCCTAGCAACGACTGTAAATACCAGACCACGCCAATAGAGATCCCCAGTAATGAATCTGTGGTGCGCAGGGTGCCGGGGCCGGCATGTACAAGACCCCGCACGGCCAGCAAGAGGAGCAGCATGTACCTGGAGGATATGGAGTTACCGTCGCAGGGTAAAAGGACTGAGGGGCAGAGCCAGTTTGGCAGAAGCCAGTTCCACTCATATGAAAACCTACTTATCCACATCCCTAAAGACCATAAGCCTGGAACTTTTCCCAAAGCACTGTCAATAGAAAGCCTGGCACCTTCCCCCGGTGACAGGAACAAGGGCCTGGAGTCACGGCCCAAAACCCCGTCCCCTGAGAACGGCCTGGGTCAGTCCTGGTGCGGTAAACCTTTATCCAAGACCCCCTGTCCCGGGGCCCCGCGGGGCAGCAGGGTGAGCGTCTACGACAACGTCCCGGGCTCCCACCTGTACGCCAGCACCGGGGACCTGCTGGACCTGGAGAAGGAGGACAACCTGTTCCCCCACCTGGACGACATCATCCAGCACGTGAGCGGCCTGCAGCAGATCGTGGACCACTGGAGCCGCAGCGTGCTGCCCGAGGGGGCCGGGGAGGGGGAGGAGGACGGGGAGGACCAGGGGGACGGCGAGGGCAGGACCACCCCCAGCGAAGGGGACAGGGACGGGGTCTCCCTGAACGACACGGATTCCACGGGGACCAGCCGAGAGAGGCGGGACTCTGGAGTCGGAGCCTCGCTCACACGACCACGGTGAGAAGCTGCTTTGGCTCTTCAAAGATCATTATGCTTCATTGTCATTTGTTTTATAGTTGTGGCCCTTTCCCAGTTGTGGCCACTTTCCCACTGGACCAGCCCGCTTACTCTCACTGAATAGCAAAAACAGCTGCACCTAGTGGAGAAGACGGGATAACAGCTGATTATGGGCTTAAATAAAGGCAGAAAGAGCCGTACAGTTACCCAAACAACCAGTGGTCCATGGACATTAATATTTGGTACAGTTACCAAGAACCAGTGGTCCATGGACATTAATATTTGGTACAGTTACCCAAACAACCAGTGGTCCATGGACATTAATATTTGGTACAGTTACCAAGAACCAGTGGTCCATGGACATTAATATTTGGTACAGTTACCCAAACAACCAGTGGTCCATGGACATTAATATTTGGTACAGTTACCAAGAACCAGTGGTCCATGGACATTAATATTTGGCCACGAATCCAGTTTCCTGATATTTATATGTACCTAATTTCTACGCCGGGGAAATACACGAAGCAAAGCTTGAAGGCTTACAAAAGTCTTGACGCTTGGTCCGACTTCAAGGCAGGATTTGTTGTAGAAATTAAAGTGATGAGGACACCGAACTTTATGATTTGACCGTTTAACGTTAGCTACCCAAAAATCCAACATTACCTGATACAAAATAGGAACCACAAATCCACGTTTCGGTGCCTGGAATCCAGTTGTTTCTGTGAATTGCAGTGATCCATTTGTCTCTCTTAAACTTATTTTTCAGCCTTCTGTAAAACAATAACTCCAATTTCTTATTACAGTGGATTGCACAACAGCTCCTTCCCTTTTTAGATGTTTTCCAGTTGCTCAAACTGAAAGTTTACGCTGCCACTCAGTCTTTCTGACACTCAGTCTTTCTGACACTCAGTCTTTCTGACACTCAGTCTTTCTGACACTCAGTGGGCGTAACCCGCTGTGAAGTCACATCTGTGACGTCATGCGCATTCCTTCTATTGGTTATAATTACTGTACACTTACCACAGTAATTGTTAAGATCTTGTCAATTCACCACACTGAAGTCTAACGGTAAAAAAATAAAAAAGTAATTGCAAACCATTAGTCACACTGTCGTTTGAATGAAAATCCTTCAGCGTGATCATATGGAAGCAAAGTAACAATATTTGTACCTATAAGCACACCTATACAAGTAAAAGTCTTTATCCTCTACAACAGGGGTCTTCAACCTTTTTCAGCCCAGGGATCCTTGGATGAGAGAAAAACAGAGCATGTAATTCTAATTTTTTCCCTTTTTTATATTATATTATATTATATATATATATATATATATATATATATATATATATATATATATATATAAATATATATATATATATAAATATATATATATATTTTTTTTTTTTTTTTTTTTTTGTTGAAGACTCCTGCTCTACAATTTAGAATGGATTAATCCCACCGAAGTCCAAAACATGTAAAAAAAAACCCGTGTAAGCCTGCAGAGATTTGCCCTTCAACCAAACACACCGCATTAACATTAAACATTAAAGTGGGATTAAGAGTTGGGCGTTGGACCCTGCAGTTCTGCAGATGCAGCCCGGGGAGCACTCAGCCTCAGAAGTTAGCACTCGTTAAAACCACTTTCATTGTCGTGTTTCCTCCACTCACATTTGTTTTTAGCAACACCCATATCCCAGCCATCATAATGGGATTCTTGAAAGCAGGTTTTCCCAAGACTATAATAAGCAGACCCAAAACAAGCCCTGTCATATTTACATCCACTGACTCACTGCCGTTCATTGTTTTAATGGCGTTTTCTCCCCGTATCAGGCTACGGTGGCCCAGTTTCAGAACCTCTCATCATCTCAACCAGCCAGCGTCTTCACTGCAGATCAGCAGCCAATCAGCAGGCCAGCTCAGCCTGCTACAGAAGTTTTCTCTGCTCCGTCTCACCGCCATCATGGAGAAGTACTCGATGTCTAATAAACACGGCTGGACATGGTGGGTGCACACGCTTACGTGAACATTCCTCAGGCTGATTGTTTATGGATAGTAATTTTTTTCAAACAAATTCTTCAAACCATTTTCTCAAATGCAACAAGTGAACTGATTTTCGTGTTGCTGATAACTTGTTGTTTCCAATCCTTCGTGCTTGTAAAGCAAGATGTAACACATTTCAAATGTTACAGCTTCCTTCAACTGGGCTGTAGGTTTGGAGCATACAGGACTGTCTCAGAAAATGAGGATATTGTGATTTTCTGTAATGCAATTACAAAAACAAAAATGTCATACATTCTGGATTCATTACGAATCAACTGAAATATTGCAAGCCTTTTATTATTTTAATATTGCTGATCATGGCTTACAGCTTAAAAAAACTTAAAAAAACAAATATCCTATCTCAAAAAATTAGAATATTCTGGGAATCTTAAACTTAAACTGTAAGCCATAATCAGCAATATAATAATAATAATAATACATTTTATTTATAGGGCGCCTTTCATGGCACTCAAGGTCGCCGTACAACATCAAATAAAATCGATTAAAATAATTAAGACAGACTCATGAAATTAAACAAATATATAAATAAATATATAATAAATAAATAACAATATATAAAATAATAAATAAATAAATATATAAATAAACAAAAAAATATTAAAATAATAAAAGGCTTGCAATATTTCAGTTGATTTGTAATGAATCCAGAATGTATGACATTTTTGTTTTTTTAATTGCATTACAGAAAATAAAGAACTTTATCACAATATTCTAATTTTCTGACACAGTCCTGTCAAGTCAAGCAACACCTTCATGGGTCTCTAACGCACCTTTCTCTAAGATGAGAAATGACTTTCTGCATTCACAACACTGGACACACCTCCCGCCACCAGTCTCCATGACCCACAAACACAAGCATTTCCTGTGTTAACAGCCAGCATGTTCATTTTTATAGTGCCCTACAGGGAAAGGGGAAAACAAATTCAGTTGTTCACTTGCACAAAAATGGAGGGTAATGAAAGCACGCACTACGCTCTCTGCAACACTCGTCTCTGAATGTTTTCTACCTGTCTCTGCCAGGTCTGTGCCGAAGTTTATGAAGCGCATGAAGGTTCCAGACTACAAGGAGAAGAGTGTATTCGGTGTTCCCCTCATCATCCACGTCCAGCGATGTGGGTTTCCGCTCCCTCTGTGTTTACAACAGGCCTTCGTCCACCTCAGAACACACTGCCTGGACCAGGTGAGGACACGTTTCCTTCTGTGGTTCAAAGCTAAACTTGAGGCAGAAAGACTCGCAAATAGTACGGAAGAGTATTAGGGCCATGCAGGAGAACAAATATTTGAGAGGGGAAGATTTTTTTTTATTGTGCACTTCGAGAAAAAAGTCAAAATGTCAAGAAAAAAAAATAAAGTCGAAATTTTGCCCTTTTTCTCAACATTTCAACTTTACTCACGAAATTTTAACTTTTTTCTCGACATTTCAACTTTTTTCTTGAAATTGTACTTCAACATTATTCTCGACATTTGTGCATAATGAAAAGAAAATCTTTCTCCTCTAAAATATTATTTTTATTTTTCTCCTGCCTGGCCCTAATACTTTTCCGTGTAAATGGGACAGATATGTTGTGAAAATGTTAAAGAATACTCTTCTGTGTTTGGTAGCGTATGTTTCAGTGTCTGACAAACTATAAACTCAAAAGACTAATATAATACTACCCTGTTATTTACTTTTGGCAGACTGAGTCCAAAAATCTGTCATTCTGTCTGCATTCAGGTTTGCAGGGTTCTGTGACATCACAGACCCTGAGCAGAGAAGAATATAATTATCCTGCTTATATAATAAAGTTGAAATACATTTCGACTTTTTTCTCGAAATTGTACTTTAACATTAATCTCGACATTTCGACTTTTTTCTCGACATTTCGCCTTTTTTCTCAAAGTGCATAATGAAAAACAAATCTTCCTCCTCTCAAATATTATTTTTATTTTTCTCCTGCCTGGCTCTAATACTCTTCCGTACAGCTAGTATGGATTCTCCATCCAAATCCTCATGGTTTTATTTATGTATTTCCCTTCTTGCATCTGTCGTCCCCTCTCAGGTGGGATTGTTCCGTAAGTCTGGAGTGAAGTCGAGGATCCAGGCTCTGAGACAGCAGTGTGAGCTGTCCCCGGACTGTGTGAGCTACGAGGACCAATCAGCTTACGACGTGGCCGACATGGTCAAGCAGTTTTTCCGGGACTTGCCTGAGCCTCTGCTGACCAGCAAGCTGGGGGAAACCTTCCTGCACATATACATGTGTGAGTTGTCTCTGAGGACCCGGTCTTAACTGTTCAGTTGGCTTGTGTGTGATGCCTTTATACATGTTTTCTTTGGGACCTCAAGACAAACAGTGAATAAAGCAGGAGTTAAATGTCTGATATGATACTAGATAGCAGTTCCCTTGCTTTGGGCTGCATCTGTGTTGTTAATGATCCTGAAGGGCAGCGGTGACAGAAAGAGCTATTGACTGCGTTTACATGCATCAATAACCCTTTTAAAACCGGAATATTGGCAATAACCCGAATACACGTCCATGTAAACACCAATAACCCCTTTGAATAACCGAAATTTGCTCATATTCAGGTTTTTAAAAACCCGAATATTGGGTCATGTAAACGCCAAACGGAATATCCCCATCAAACGGAACAGGAATTTGTTTTCTGCACATGCTCTGTTCACAAGGAATCCTGCGGTGCGTCCGAAATGCCATACTAAAAAGTATATACTAAAAAGTATACTTAAATTCGGCACACTTTTGAGTAAATATCAGTAGTGTGCATTAATTCGGACGTACTATTAAGAGCGCACACGGCACTTCCTGCCGTAGGGAGGGGGGGGAGTTGTTACCATGGTAACCTGTCACAGCAGCGGTAGCAGCACTCTGGTATTTCCTGTTTATTCTGGCCGAAACAAGATGACATTATATAATATTATTAAATACGAATATTATAATATTAATATGATATAATAATATTATTATACATAATATTATACTTATGACATATACGTATCACTTAGCAACCAAACATCGCTGCATTGCATTGTGGGAAGTTTCTGCTTAGCTAGTGTCCATCAATCCACACTAATAAAATTCTCCGGAATGAGTATGGATAGTACATACTATTGAGTACGTTCTAATGTTTCGGACGCACTAAAAAATCTCGCCTACTCATTTTGCATACTCATTAGGGTGGAAGTGTGGCATTTCGGACGCAGCCTCTTTTGAGTCCAGGAAGTTCTTATAAACACGGAGAAACACAAGACCAGGAGGAGACTAATCACTTCATGAATTTAATGAAGGATATGAACATTTCTGCATTTGTAGACGCTAGAAAGTACGGGGATAGCCAGATTTACAAGAAGGTGAGTGAAAAGCTGCGCAAAGCAGCATTTGTTTTGAATTTGGATACAGGAAGAAGAAGTGGAAATGACGGGAATTGCGTCATGACGTTCTCCGTGCGTCGCCGGTTTGATCCAGATATCCCGAATGATTAATTAGAATAGAATAGAATAGAATAGTAGACTTTATTAATCTCCCAGAGGAGAAATTCAGTCGTGCAGCAGCCAAAACACACAAAAAAAGTAGTAAACACAAAATAAACGGATAATATTTACAAGATATTTACAAATATTTCCAAAAATACATGAGGTATTAGTGGTTATTGCACTTTTAAAGAGACAGGTTTATTGGACAAGGGTGGCTACAGTTTCTTATTTTACAGTCTGATGGCTGTGGGGATGAAGGACCTGCGGTAGCGATCTTTCTTGCAGCGGGTGGAGCAGTCTTTGGCTGAAGGAGCTGCTGATGCTCCCACAGTCATGTAGGGGGTGAGAGGGTTGTCCATGATGGAGTTCAACTTGACCAGCATCCTCCTCTCACCCACCTCCTCAGCAGAGTCCAGAGCACAACCAAGAACCGAGAATTACCATGTAAACGGAATATTCCAAATGTTTCAGTAACCGGAATATTAGCAATAACCCGAATTTTGACTTCATGTAAACGTAGTCTTTGATCCTACATGTTCTTAGCCCCTTTGTAGTAAATGATAATTTTTTTTTCATCAGATGTTCCAAAGGAGCAGAGGCTGCAGGCCGTCAGGGCGGCCGTTTTACTGATGCCAGATGAAAACAGGGAAGTCCTCCAGATGCTGCTGTACTTCCTGCGTGACGTCACTTCCTTGGTGGAGGAGAACCAGATGACGCCGATGAACCTGGCTGTTTGTCTGGGACCGTCGCTCTTCCACCTCAGCATACTGAAGAACGAGACGCTGTCACCGAGGTACAAACTATCTCAGTTAGACTTTCCCACAGCCTGAGTTGTGGTTATCATGTTGTAACAGCTCTTGTAGAGGAAATTGCTTGCGCCTATTCAGGATCCTCTCTGTCCCCGCAGGTCCATCCAGAGGAAGTACACGACGGGTCGTCCCGATCAGAAGGACCTGAGTGACAACCTGGCTGCCACGCAGGGACTCGCACACATGATCACAGAGTGCCAGCGTCTCTTTCAGGTGAGAACTCTCCATTTCTGTTCACACACTGCAAAAACTCCAAATCTTACCAGGAATATTCTAGATAGTCTTATTTCTAGTTAAAATGTCTCATTTTTAGTCAAACAATCTCATTACACTTAAAACAAGAGTCATTACTAGAAAAATAACTAGTTTTTTGACAATTTTCAGGTACATTTTCACTTGAAATAAGTAGAAAAAGAGACGGCGGAGGAGTACAAGCAGTACTCGAGATGAGGGGGGATGGCATCCCCCCTGAAATAAAAACCGTCCAAATCATCCCCCCTGTAAAACCTCCATCCCCCCTTTCCATCCCTTATGTCATTTCATCAATGAATGTGGTTTTACTGCTATTTCAACATTTAGAGTCATCACCAGAAAAATAACACCAGAAAAATAACTTATTTGACAATTTTCATCTCTTTCAAGTAAATTTTCACATGAAATAAGTAGGAAAATCTGCCAATGGGACAAGATTTATCATCTCATTACAAGCAATAAAATCTTGTTCCACTGGCAGGTTTTTCTACTTATTTCAAGTGAAAATCTACTTGAAACAGGTGAAAATTGTTATTTTTTCCAGTGATGAGTCTTCTTTTAAGTGTAATGAGATTTTTTTTACTAAAAATGAGCCTTTTTTAACTAGAAATAAGACAAATATTCTTAAGATTCTGAGTTTTTGCAGTGCAGGGAGCAACTGACTGAATCAGTATAAAATAAATATGACACGAGCAGACGACCTCACCGCTGAAAGATGCTTCCACTTCTGCATTGTCATTCAGCGCCAGCATGTAATGGTGTTTAATGAGCTCATCTCTAATACTGTCCATCATCATTGCCCTGCGGCTGTCAGCCATCACAGCAAACTGCTGTCAGAGGCTTACTTTGCATTTTGGAGTTTAATGAGGTATGTGGGCTTCTTCTGTGAGCAGGGATGATTGACTCCTCTCAACCTGCGTAGAATAGTGGAAAACATCAACAAAACAAACATCAACAGTGAGGGCAGACGATGCTGGATGTTAAAAAGCTGAAATACTTTTGTACCAAAAATGCAGCATACATGCACGCTAGTCATTACCAGATTGTATTTCCTTCACCACCGTCTTCCACAGATAGATCATGTGCTTTTGGCCACTGGATGTTCAGTTCTCTGTTTTAAGGTTACATAAACTCTCAGAAAAAGATTCTGAATCTAAATATATTTTTGATTTTCTGAGCCAAGAAAAAGTGACGTTTTGAGAGATATATAGTTAAGATAGCATAAATACAGCTAATGTGCAATGGAAAGTCACTGGTTATTATTCATTGCTGTAGAGTATCTACATACTGTTCTGTGAGGTTGATAATATACTTTTACCAGAGTAGATACAGTACATTTAGGAAAAGCTGTGATGGTTTCCCCCTTCATTTACTAAATATATGTGAAATCTCTGTCATTCACTTCCTGGCAACCAAACAAAGTTGCACTCCTTCCACCTCAAAGCTGTCAGGCCGAGACTCAGAGCAGGACTCAGACGCAGAGAGATATTAGATAATAAAGGGCTCTTATTGAATTCACCAGAGACCTCGGGCCGAGTGACAAACAAATGGCTATAAACAAAACTAGACACTATACTCTGACTATAGAGAGAACAATAAACACTCCAAGAGGAGGGAAAAATAACTCTAATAAAAAGAAACAAATAAACACAAAACGCTCCGTATGGAGGAAAAACCTGCCTATATAAAATTATTGGCTACAAACCCCAATCACTGTTAAAGAGGAAAAAACCAAGAACTATGAATCTGATTTGATTTGATTTGAAGATTTTATTTCGAACATGCAAAAAGTGTACAAAAAAGTAAAAAACAGAATACAAATATATATATATATATATATATATATATATATATATATATATATATATATATATATATATATATATATATATATATATATATATATATATACATGTATGTACGTACTTATCCAGTCCTACCCCTGAGTGTTACATACATTCTTACATATAATAAGACGAGTCTCAATAAGCTTACTTATAAAACACCCATACCTACTTTAATAACTCTTCAATACAGTGATATAATAATCAATTATATGTATATATAAATATAGTCAAAATTAAACAAAAGAAAACAAAAAAAACGCCCAGCATTTAGTTGTGATACTATGTATGTATGTACTAATAGAAGTAATTATAATGCATAGTATTACATTATCATTACTTTACTATAATACTACAATATAAGCTACAGTAGGATATAAGTTAACAAACAAAAAAAATCACTCTTTAATGAGGAATAAAGAAAGGGCTATGAATCTAAGCTAAGGTAAGAATAAACAAACAAAGAAAATCACTCTTTAACGAGGAAAAAACAGCTCACTATGGCGATTCCTACGGCTGTGGACGTGGACTAAGGCTCTGGTGCAGGACAAGGACGAAGACACTCTGGCACACAGACTATTTAAACACATGACTTATCATAAAAAGTACATCATCCTGCTTGTAGCTACTGCGGCAAAAAACTGTATTTTAAAAAACTGGAAATCAGAAAAAACCCCAGTACCCAAACAGTGGATCAATGAACTTGCATCATATAGCACTCCAGAAAAAATACTGTATTCTGTTAGAAAAAACCTAGAGACTTTGACCTTATTTGGGCACCCTTTTTGGATTTTTTGCCTTTATTGGACTATAGCTAATGATCTGAATCATCTACTATATTAATGAATGTGTTTTTGCAGGACTTGATTATTTACTTTATTATTCATTTGCTCCAGTATTGATATGTATATTGATGTATATGTGAAAAGAAGCTAAATTATTTTGAATTATGTAATCTATTGACCATATGAGGGAGGGAAGGGGAGAGGGGTGTATTGTTGTATTTATTTATTTATATATATATATATATATATATATATATATATATATATATATATATATATATATATATATATTTTCTCTTATTATTATTTTTTTTGTTTAATTACTGTTGTGAAAAGTTAAAAACAGGGGAAAATATTGATATTTCTATTGCAATTTTATTTTATTGCCCCCAATAAATATATCTATTAAAAAAAACACATGGAGGGAAATAGGGGACCGGTGGAAACATTTAGGGCAATCAGACTGAGACATGAGGAAGAACAAGGGACCTGAAACCAGAGGACAATTACTTTTCAGAATAAAACAGGAAATGACAGGACAAAACAAACCCAAGACAAGACAACCTCACCACGGTGTGACCTCTTCTTTAAACACGAGCGTCCTCAGGTCTGAGCTGATACCATGTGCCGCATGTTCTCGGGCTGTTCTCCAGATCCCAGAGGAAATGGTGACCCAGTCTCGAAACTCGTACATGGAGGCCGAGCTGCTGGTGCCCCCGCTGGACGAGCTCTGCAAGGCCCACGAGGAGGAGGCGGACGAGGAGGTGGAGGACGAGGACGAGGAAGGATCGTATCACGCACACTTAGAGAGGCTGATCCAGAACCTGCTGAAGGAGGTTAAAGAAAAGAGCAAAGGCTGGGTGTCCCGCTCATTCTCTGACCACACCGAGCTGGCTTTCAAAAAGGTACGAGCCACTGGGGTTTGAGAACGTCAGGAGGTTTGACAGACAGGGCAACTTTACCCTTATACTGTGCTGAATAACACTTAAGATACTACATTATAGGGCTGGGGATCCATTCAAATGTCAAGAATCGATTCGATTACGATTCTTAAGATTCAGAATCGATTATCAAGATTTGATTCGATCCGATTTGATTCCGATATTGATTTGGATTAGTGTTATTAAAACAGTTTTTTGAGCTGTTGCATGAATTATATGACTGTAGTTATGCAACATATTAATACTAGTATTATATTGAGATTCAACAGCAAGTATTAGCAGCTAATGATGCTGTAAGGACCAATCACCTCCCAGAATGCTGATAGAACTGCTTTCAGAATTATAATTATTATTAATTATTATGGCAGAATTATCAAACAGATCCAGACAAACAGATCCAGGGCAGCAAACAGAGATAGGGCCGTATGAAATAGGTTTTATTTTTTTCCCACATTCCGTTTAAATTTTTCCCATTTTCGGTCTATTTCGGTTTTTAATTTTTTAGAATTTGGTTTTTAGAATTTTATGCAAGTGTAAGACAGTATATAAAGCAAAGAAATATAGACAATTTATACAATTATAACTGAAAACTCTAATGTTTTCATACCTTTAAACATATTCAAAGGCAAAAACATGGCACCAGTTATTCTCGTGTCCAACAAAACATTCCCTTTTTGGGCATAAACAAAAAAAAATACCAAAAGTTGTAATGTAATGATGATAAAAAATGGATCTTCAGACATACAAATCGATTTTTATGAATTAATATGAGAATCGATTTAGAATGGGAACACAGGCCTACTACATTATTACACACTTGGCGATGCTCTGTCACTGTCTTATCCCAAGGAATAGCAGCTTAACAGCTGATGTTTGTGTGTGTCAGGTGGGAGATGGGAACCCGCTGAGGCGGTGGCGGGTGTGTCTGGAGGTGCCGGCCACGCCCAGCGAGGTGCTGACGCGGCTGCTGAGGGAGCGTCCGCTCTGGCAGGCCGACCTGCAGCAGGAGAAGGTCCTGGAGACGCTGGACAAGCAGACGGACGTGTATCATTACTGCTGCTACAACATGGCACCTCACCCCAGCTGTGACTACGTGGTACTCAGGTATGGTAGCCACG